>NW_009798460.1:0-12924 GCF_000520075.1 Aphanomyces astaci
AGATCTTCAGTTAATTCATTGTGCATTTTGCCCTCAACTACACACGCTTCCTCCCGCAGTGCTATAGCAAAGGCCTGGTCCGCGTCGCTTTCCACAACATGTGGTACCTTTGGTTCCGCCGCGAGGTCATCCACGAGACGACACGGCTACGCCTGTACAACGGCTAAGTGCTCCCCGTGCTCCTCAACAACTGTGGCACCTGACCTGCTCCCGCTGGGGCCTCCTTGGACGCATCCCCCGGTGTGCCGCCGACATTGCGGCTTACGAGTCCATGCTCCGGTGCTTCATCTATCCGTCGCTGACCCTTGGACCGGCCGTCCCATCTCGTCGCCGCCTCGCGACCAACTCTTTCCTCAAAGCCGCCTCCGACGAGCTCTAGCGCTTACGTGCCTCGCCGACATGCAGGTCCTCCACTCCACCGCCGCGAACCCAACCCAGTGAATGGTGCTGACCAAGCAGATCGTTGCCAGATGCCCTCATACGTCTAACGGTCGGCGTATGTGAAGTCCGTTAGCTGTAGGCGCAAAAGGTTTACTATACATGCTAAGACTATAATATCTTATAAGCAAAACAGGCAATGAAGGAACGCTCCCAAAACTTCGCACCACATGAGCAGGTGCAGCTGTATCACGCATGGCTGAGTGCCTCGCTCGATGCAATCGTCGGAAACGATCAAATTGCAAGTCGTTTCTATGCGGAGTAACTGCAGCCTACAAAACTGTACTCCCGCATACGCACAGCGGTATTGCGAATGACAAGCTGATTGCTGCATGAGAACAACGGTAAAATTTCCAATACTATAGAACAGGTGATGGTCTCTGCATGCACTGGTAAGTCGATCCACCACGAAGTAAGTGCAAGTTGTTTTACTGACTGCGGTGCGAAACCAAAACGAGGCCAGTAAAATTTGGACTTAATGGCGCCAGTAACTCGCATATCCGAACAAGTTATCCGGATAATGGGGTGAAATTTACTGGTGCCGGTGCAGATGCTCTTAGAGCATCTGCACCGGCACCAGCATCTGCATCTGCACGCATCTGCACCAAGATTGATTTTTCAGCTTTCGACTTCGCATCGTACAATTTTGTGGAGGGTTTTATTTTATTATTATTACAAAAGGAAAAGTATGTTTGCTAGATTTTTGGCAGTCAGTCATCCAATGAGCCAATCACATATGGGTATTCTCGTCCAAACGCCACGTGATCCTTGACTTCAACAATTCGGCCATGACGGTGGATCCACTTGTGGTACTTTCAGTATACTCTGATACTCTGAGTACTTGTTGAATCACCTTGACAGTCCAGCTGGCACTCGGGGTTGACCCGGATGAGCTCATTGCTGGACCCCACCGTGGACGAGTATACTCACGGCGTCGCATGCCACTTCTCGACACTGCGCAATCCGACGGTGCTGGACCGGTTAAAGCTTGGCGCCGGCAAGGCTAACTCGAGCCTGAGCGTGCAGATCAACACGGGAACGATCAACGTCAGCTCCGCGCAGCGACCGACCACCCAGTTCGCTGCGTGCGACGTCCACATTCGACTGCACGGCAAGAAAGACGTGTATTTACTGCTGGGCAATGGCGTGGCCGTCCCGTACGCGTTCGAAAGCAGGTTGTTTGCGGTCGAGTTCATGGGCGCCGTGCACCTGGTGCAGCACATCGAGGCGCTCAAGACGGCGACACCGCTGCCGTCTGCCGCTTTCGACGCGATGCTCAAGGAACAGATGAAGTGCACGATGGAGTTCGCTCGGGAGATGTGGAGTTTAGCTATGTGGAGCCAACTGTACCCGTACTCGGGGCTCGTGGAGGGCCTCGGTCAAGCGGTGGACCTGCTCCAGCGCAACCAGCTGCTGCAACTGGCCGACTTGCTGCACGCAGTGTACCTGCAGTTCCACTCGCTCACGGCGATCAATAAAGTCGCAGACGCCAACCATCCCGTGTACTACCGCGCATCTCATATGACGCTCTTGGTGGCCAAAGTCAAAGCGCTGCAGTTGCACACCGCCTTGTACTTGGAGAAATCGTAGAGTCGTATTTTTGTCCTTATTTAATTAATCAAGTGAAGTGTAGTGTTCAGGAATAGCATGAGCCAATCAAAATCGATTTACCTCTTTTTCTTCACGAAGACATCATCTTTTTCTACTTACTTTTGGCATTTTGCTTTTCAGTCAAATTTGCCTATGTTGGGGGATTGGTGAAATCGCCAACAAATCGAGCAAAGGAGAATGATTGGCTATAAAGACTGACGGTAGCAATATGATTAGCTAAAAATATTGATTGATGCATTGCAGTCACAAAGATACCTCTTCAACTCAATTTTATATGCAATTTCGAAGGTCTGGTGACTACATATAGTACTCCGGAGTAATAGATTAATAGTAGATAGAACACACAATATAGTGTGAGTTGGGTAAAAATCGCAGAAAAAGAGGTAAAAAAGTACTAACATTGTAAGAACTTGGAACCACATTTTCACTTTCTAAAAATATCTCCATGGAACAGCTTTACAGTATCCCTCAAAACTTCAATTTTTTACCGAAAATGGCTGGGACATATTTGAGAAAAGATTATAATTGTGTTTACTGTGCGGACGGATATGGTGGTGCCGTGGTGGTCTCGACGTGTTGCAACTCGAATACGTTGGTGAGGGATGCTACAACGGCATCTTGAACGTCCTCCATGGTGACAGTTGGATGGAAGTGCTGGATGCTGGACACAGCTTTGTCGTGGAGGCCACACGGCACAATGCGGTCGAAGTCCGAGAGGTCGGTCGAGACGTTCAAGGCGAAGCCGTGCATGGTGACCCACTTGCTGGCGTGGGTGCCCACGGCGGCGATCTTGCTCTTGGGGAATGCGTGGCGGGCGTCGGGGACCCATACGCCGGTGAGTCCGTCGACGCGCTCTCCAGGAATGTCAAAGTGGCCAAGAGTCTGAATCACCACCTCCTCCACTTGTCGGAGGTACCAGTGCAGATCCTTCTTGAATGGAGACTGCGACAGGTTCAGGATGGGGTACACTACCAACTGTCCTGGCCCGTGGTACGTGACTTCGCCCCCGCGGTCGACCTTGATGAGCTCAAAGTCGGATGGTTCCGATGGGTCAAACTTGACGTTCGCCATGGACGCACCGCGACCGAGGGTGTACACACGTGGATGTTCCAGCATCAAGCATGCGCTCCTGAGAGAAGCGTCATGGAAGCGCTCCTTGATGAGGCGCTGCTGCCAATCCCATGCCTGGCGGTACGGCACGCGGCCGAGTCGGTGGATGACACACGACATATAATAATATGAGGATAGGATTCCGGATACGAGTAGCAATATTATCCGAACCCTGAAAGTCCAAAATGTCGATGGATGCTTCGGGCAAGTGATGCCAAGTGGCGATGGCAAGGTTGACATGTCTGCATACTCGTAGGAGGAGGACCGATGGGTTCGCGCAAGAAGCTTCGGAACAGCGTATTCTCCAGCTCCGACGAAGACGATGCTGCTCCGCGGTCATCGCCCTTGCCGAATCGAGCACGGGGTTTGTTTCACGACACTGCAACCGACCAAGTCCTCAACCGACGAGGTCTGTTCGACACGAGTCACGAGGATGAGAAGGACCTAGAGATGAAGATCAAGCAGCGTCAGATGCAGAAGAAGGCCCACTGGGACACCCTGCAAGCGAAGCTCCATGATGCGATGCTGACCGCGGACATGCACAAGAGCGACGCGGAAGTGCTGTCCGTCCAGTTGGCAGCGGCGCTGGCCAAAGTGGACAAGCGGAATCGCCAGCTGCAGAACGCCAAGTCCCTCGTTCATTCTCTGCAGGGCGACTTGGCGCATCTACAGTCTCTGTTGGACGAGGTGTCGCTAGGCCGTCGTCGGGACCAAGAGGTCGGTAAATTCCCTTCAAATTGCAAGTCTCACCAGATGTAGGCTTGGGAAGGGGAACGGAACGGATTCGTGCAGGAAATCGAAACGTTGAAAGCAGCAGCAACTCCCAAGGCGCCTCCCATATCGCCTACAACGTTGCTGGGGAAGGTGTGGTCCAGAAAGACCCCGGGAAAGGAATTCTCTTCGGCAAACGAATTCCTTTCGGTTCCTGTTCCGCCAATGCAGCGACCTGCCATGTTCACCGTGCCTGTGATCCCTACGGATGACGAAGAGTCTTCGGATAGCATTGTGGGGCACAGTAGCAGTGACCAAGACGACAGCGATAGTGACATTGAACATCAGCCGCCACCTAGTACTACTAGTATGGCGCCCGACCCGACCAACGATTTTGGTCCTAGTACTACTAGTATCCCCCTTGGCGTGTCGCGGATGAACTACTACATGGAAGCCCGCATGAAGAAAGAAGCGGAAAAGCGCGACAAAGAACTGCAGGAAAAGCTGGAAAAGTCCAAATTGCAAGAAGAGTTTGACAATGAATGGGCGGCGCTGGCCCGAGAAACCCAGGAACTCAAAAAGGCCAAAAAGCTCAAAAAGCCAACCAAAACCAACACACGCGTGAGTATACTATTCGTAGTAATACTAGTAGTAGTCATCAACTAACGGCGAGTAGATCCCCCGCCAACGCCCGGGTAGCTTCAAGCAGCAAATGCCAGCTAGTACTCCATCTACTAGTAGTAGTACTACGTCGACACCAGTAACCCCAAGCCAACCCCGCGCCAGTGACCCGCAGTCGAGTGACCAGCCTTCGAAACCAATCACCACTCCCAGTCCGCCTCCAGTGACCAGCCCTCCGCTGCCACCCGAACCCTCAGAAGCAGACATGGAGCTGTATCGACGACAGCAAGCGAGGCTCCATGACTTGCATACGTCAGGTGCATATACACAGTTAAGTTGTTCCAGCTGATTATGGCGAGGTAGAGCGCACAAAGCGAGAAAAAGCCGAAGAAGCGGACGTCGTGAGGCGGCATCTGCATGCGGCGGTGACCCAGTGGGCTCTGGGGAAGCCGCTGCTGGGGCTACTGAACTCGCTGCATGAAATCCCAGAGCTGCAAGGCGTCATCGACGACCACAGTCAGGTCTCGAATGACCCTGACAGCATCAAAAAAGGATACCGCGCGCTTATCCGGATCATCCATCCGGATAAGCTGCGGAATGCATCGGTTCAGCAGCAATTGGTGGCGAACGAAGTGTTTACGGTCGTCAACCAAGCGTTTGACGGGTTCAAACAGGCAGGCGGCTTGTCGTAGTTAGTAATTACTACTACGTAGTACTAGTAGATGCGTTTCGGGTAACTGGAGTGTAACTGGCATGTAACCGGAGTGTAACTGGCTGGCATGAAACGGAGTGTAACTGGCGAAAAGGTGTGTAACCGATACAACGGGAATGCAGCACATGGCAGGCGTCAAAGGCGCGCGGGCGCTGGCCAAAGCCAAGCCGCCAATAAGACCAGAATGGAGTGTTGGTGATAATAGTGACATATAAGTCGTTTTGGAGGGTACATTGTATGCGTTTTTTAGGACTGTAATAACTCTGATCCAAGCGAGCAGAAGTTATCTGAATCGGAGCTGGTAATTTGAGTGCAATATGTTATGATTATTCCAACTAGATATATGGGCAGGCAGCCAGAAAAGTGCAGCGACACTCCAAGCATTTGGACGAGGCGAAAACAGACTTATACTTCAAGGCCACTGCCGACAAATTGGACGAGCGACGGCGATTGCTGGGGAGGTTGGAGGACAAAATGAGAACTGAACTCGACGAGGTACTAACTAAAGTAACTAAAGGGAAATGACGTGGCAGGATTATAGGGGCGGGTGAGAGCCGAAGAGACGATGCGCAAGCAAGCCCAGCTCAACAAACTGTACGAAAACATCGAAATCGATCTCCAGCGGAACGTGGTAATACATGAATCTGGGGAAATTATTTATTTGACTATGTTGGTAGACCAAAGCACGAGAACTGGAAGAGCTCGAACTTGGATTAAGAGACAGAGAAGCTCAAGTGGCCCAGTTGCAACTCCAGGCACTGGAATGGCAAAATCAAAGCGAACTCAATAAGAAGGTAACTAACGACTTGGAACCCCGAAACCCCGCATTCACTCTGGACAAAGGTTGAAGTGCAGTTGAACCAGCGACAAGCAGAGCTCGAGTTCAAAGAAAAGGTGGGCTAGTATTACTAGTAGTTCATCCATGTACTAATGAATCTGCAGGAAGTGAGTTTGTTGGGGGAGCGACTGGCCATGCAAGAATTGCATGTAATGGACTTGACATATTACGAGAATAGATATCAATATTAGTATGATTAATTCCATGCAGTTGAAAACAGTACAAAGACAACTGGACCAACTGGAGAGGGAAATCGACGGCGAACGAGTGAGGATGGGACGACTCCATACTGACGAGACTCGCGCTTGGAGAGCACAGCAACAAATCGAAGCTCTGGAGCTAGAAAGGGTATACTAGTTCATACTATATATATATACTCTTCCGTATTGCATAAAACATCACGAATATATATATATATATTTCCATAGGCTCGAGATCAATTTCAGATGGAGCAACAGATTTCAACTGAACGGGTGCATATATTAACTATTCTTGGGCGAAACAAATAGAGTTTGAACGGCTTTGTAGCTCCAACAAGCTGAATTGCAAATTCGAAAGGCAGAAACTCAATTGGCCAGCGATCAAGCAGCGATAACCGGTCAATTATCGGCCCTTCAGAACAAGACCATGGCGCTGCAGCAACGAGAGTTTGAGCTAAACTTGCTACGTATGATAACAGGTTTATAATGTTGGACTTAGCCAGATCATTGAAAGTAGATGAAGACATTTTGGGTCGGGAAAGCCGCCTTTTGGGCATCAGGGACGACTGGCAGCGAGCTCAAGACGAGCAGGCGAAAGCGTGGGCTACAACTCAAGCCGAGTTCAAAGCCAGAGTACAAATATATATTATTTATACTGAAGTATATACATATATATGGTATTCACAGCATCATATAGGAATGGCGACTGCAAATATTCGCGGCAGATGCCGAAGCGCAAGTGGAAATCACAGCGAAGAAGCAACACAAGTTGGATGCAAAGCTTCTCGAGATGGAGCGAGCGTTAGGAGCTGGCGTCATCTTGTGACAATCGCATATAGTAGTTCCGTAAGATATTGTAATATTTGATTTTTGGTTCAATCATCAATTTAAAAATTCAATAAACTCACACCGTCAAGTGTCTATGAGGTATAAACGTTGAAACGGTTATCGGTTTCATATTCCCATCACGGTATGAATGCAGCCAGGGGAGACCCCACCGTTTCCGCCGCCGTTGCGGACGCCCCGCGAAACGAGCTGGAGAAACTCGAGCAACTCTTGACGGATGTCGAAGTCGAGCCAGAGCTGACAAAGGACCAGTTCATCGATATCCTCAAGGAGCGGCTTAACCGGCGCAATATGCTCATCGACGTTATCCGGCGCGCGTATTACCACGACGTTGTGGTCATCAAGGAGGGGCTGCTGGCCCAGGAAGCGGGAGGTTCGGACGAACGGGTGAACGCCCTCCCGTCCGTCGACCTCCGCGACACGCTGCCGCTATTTGCGCCGTCAGAAACGTACTTAAAGGTGCATCCGTGTGAAAAGTGCGGCGGAGTGGTCGAGCTCGTCCACGGAGAAACCAGGGAACTGAACGACGCGAGGCAGCAGTGCCACCGGGCACTCAAAGCCGAGCAACATATGAAAGGTACCTACTCTTTGGCGAAAAATCGATGGGATATACTGGATTTTGAGATAGGAACTGTGCACCGACTGCGGGGAGAGCTCAAAGGCGCGACGGAAATCTCCGACGCGCTGCATCAGCGGATTCGAGGCCTTATGAAGGAAAACGCGTTTACGCTGGAGCAGCTGCAAGTGGCTCGAAAGGCTGAGAGGGACCAGAAGAGTTCGTTGGCAGAGCTCAAGTCCAAGCTCCAGCATGCTACGGCCACGGCGGACCGGGTGGCGAAGTTGACCCATCAAGTAAGTATGCATAGACCCCCCCCTATGCCATTACACTTGAAAATTGTATGGCGTGTTGTTTCGTAGGTGAATGTGCTGACGTTGGAGTTGGACCAGTCCAACAAGCAGAGGACGTTGGCCGAGACAAAGAGGGATGATTTACAGGATGAAGTAATAATATAACATGTTACTGTATATTCATTGATTGACATTGAATGGTTAGTATGACCAACTCCAAGACTCGTTTACGATGGAGAAGCAGTTGCGAGAAAAGTTTGAAGGCGATGCCAGTACGTTCCACAGTCAGTACGAAGCCAGCAAGGCCGAGTGCGCGGTGCTGTTGTCGGAGCTGCAACTTCTCACGGAAAAGCACAAAGTGCAGGTGGAAGTGGACGAGATTCTGCAGACGGCGCTGTCGAAAGTGAAGGAGGACTTGGCACACCATGTAACTCGATCGGAGCAGATCAAGCGACAGCTGGAAGACCAGCTCATGGCCGAAGAAGTCGCCCGGGAAGACGCCCAGGACAAGTTTGTTGAGGAGAAGAAGCGGAATAAGCAGATGCAGCGGGATATGGAGGCAGCCCAAAGAGAAGCCGCCGTGTACCAGGACCAGTTCAACGAACTTCTGCTTAAACGAGACGTGGAGCTGTCTGCCAATCAAGTGGCGTTTGAAGCCCAGTTTAGTAGCACGGCCGAGTTGAATGCCAAGCTGGTGGGGAGATATGTTGATACTAGGATGACTTGGTTTCATGCGATTTATACTGTGGTAGACTATGCAAGTGGAGATTTTGGGCATGTGGGAGAACGAGTGGCTGTCGCAGCTCCGATCTCGCGTGTGTGACGACTCCGATGACGACGGTGACGACTCGGATGACGACCAACACGACTGGAGTGACAACGAAGACGACGGCGTCCAAAATGACTTTGCCAGTCCAGTACCCGACCACCGATCCATTGAGTTCAAGTCGTCACTTGTTATATCTCCAACACGCCTCCTCCCGTCCAAGCTAAACGTGCCCGAACAACCCGTGGTGACGAAAGTGGTAACTAGTACTATATTTATCATATTGGCTAGCCAATTGGATATATATATATATATATATATATATATATCGTTCTCGGGTGAATTCAACGCTCTGATATAGTCACTGGTGGAAGATGTCATTGTACCAATTGAAGACGACGTGGCCAAGAAGCGAAAGGACGCGAAGCGCGGGACGGTCGTGCGGAGGTCCCAGACCAGCTCTGAGACCATTTCCATGTTGAAAGACATTGAAGATGCCAAAGAAAGGAACAAGACGCAGAAGCACCGCATCCACGACTTGGAGAAAATTCTAGCGTCGTCCAAAATTCAAATCGCCGAACTGTCCATGTCGAACCAAGTGCTGCAGAGCTCACTGCAGGATATCACGCTCAAGGCGACCGAGGCCAATCAGAGCGAGAGCCAGACCACCGCCAGCTTAAGAGACGCGCGAGACCAAGTGGAGGTATTAACCAAGAACTTGCAGCGCATGGAGAGAAAGGTGGAGGCATTTGAAGGGTTTATCCTGCAACTGGGCTCGGAATTGTATTATTTGGCCGAAGACCCGACGCTACTGACGCCCGTGGCCGTGTCGCTGGTGCTGGATGTGCCCGAAGACAAGGCGGGTGCGACTCTCAAGTACGAGTAATTCGTTTTTTGCTGAACCCCGAAACGCCAAAACCCCGTAACCCCGTAGAAATGGCCTCACGATGGACATGATGGCCAAAAAGCAAGCGATTCAACAACAGCTGTTCCTGGACCAAGTGCTCAACAACTACATCGTCGCGTACTCGGAACGCGTTGAGATTGTATGAAAATATATATCACGAAATATATATATATATATACTACTTCGTGGACTAAGAAGTGAATGATGGTAGTGCTGTGGGAATATCAAACGAGCCCAGGACTCGCTCTTGGAGCTGTCTCAAGATTTGATGCTGAGCAAGCGGAAGATCGACAACCAAATGCATCTCTTGCAGCAAAGTGCCGTGGAAACCGAGATGCTCAAGCGCAGTCTCGAAGAGGAAAAGATTGCAACCAGCAAATTGGACCGAGTGGTGAAAATCACTGTCGCAGAACTCAACGACGTCAATGAGAAGATGAGAGGGCACAAGAAGATGGTATAATATATTTCAAAATATATATTTGATGATATACCAACACGATGACATAGGTGGAAGACGTGGACGTCGAGCGCAACAAATTGCAGGAAGAAAAGCGGAAAATCGCATTCATCATGATGGACAAGTCCAAGACCCTCGACAGGGAAATCGACCTGAACGAGCAATTGACCAAACAATTGCAAAGCATGGAGGCCGAGCTGGCAAAGACCACCGACGCCAAAACCAAGTTGTATGCCGAGGTATATTATATATATATATTGTGTTTATATATATATATTGTGTATCGAAGCTAATGATGTATTGTAGCTGCAAGTGTTTTTGGATGACGTGGCGTTCCGAAAAGCCACCAACCAAGACGTGGGGGTGATGGTCGAGCCTGTGACTCGAGATGCTGAAATGCAATCAGACAAGTGGAAACCCCAGGTAATATTACACAATAAGAAGTAGTACCAAGTAGGAGGAGAATTCCCAAGTTTGGACGTAGGGGCTGGTGCTACGGCAACGAAATAGCCCCAACATGATGCCCCAGAGATACGAAGGGCCAGCTAAGGTGATGGTGGCGTGCCCCAGCCTGGACACTCTGCTGACGGAGAAGAGGGACCGCCCCAGTACTGCCGTGACCAACCAAACGATACCCATCGCAGCGTGGACGCCGTCAGGTCGAGCGCAAACCCCAGACCAGCCCAAGCGCAAACCCACTCGAAACGTCAACTTGCCTCGGGTCTAAACATCGAGATTAGCACGGAAGATTACCACCATCTAGTTGTTCTTCTTGAAACACCAACGGTTTGATTTCAATCGTTGTAATTATAGCTGGAGAATGGCTATGTATGGGGATTGTTTAGACAGTAGAAATGGAGCCACCGTGGTAGAACTCCAGGGCGTTCGAAGTAAAAATAGACATGGCCCTGGATCGGTGCAGATCATACGTGTACTTTTGGCAGCATCGGTACACCCTTGAATCGAACAACGATTATTCAGATTGTCCACGAGGAAAATAGCGGTTTTGTCTAGTAAGTATACTTGGTGCTTCTGAAGGCACTCCATTCCACTAGGAAGCAATACATTATATGGTTAGCATAAGCGAGAGCTTTCAACTGAGCATTAATGTTTGTTTGCGAATTGTGTCATCAACAAAATTGCAGTATTTATAGTCCCCGGTAGTTCGTTGGAGCTTGAAATCAAAATAGATCCAGAAGTTGGCCATATAGCTTATACATCCTGTGCAGCCAGCAAAACAATTAATTTTGACCCTTTCTACGACAGTACCATGCAAGTGATCTACCTCCTTCTAACGTTGGGCTTGGCTCCCTCTGTGGTGCACGCGGACTGCGACGCCGACGTCACCACCGCCAACTCCGTCACGTTGACTCAAGCGTGCACGGACGACCTACAAGGAGGCCCTCCGCCGACGCTCGAGACTGTCTTTGCCGATTACCGAACCAACGCCAACTCGATTTACACGTACGGACTGTGCGGGTCGACGACGTGCAATGCGGAAATCGCTGCATCGACGTACCCGACGTGCACTCCCACGACGCCGACGAGTTACACAGCGGAGATCGCGGGGTTTACCGCAGCCTGCACGGCCTTGACCGGTGCCATCACGGGGACGTGTACTGCGAGCAACATTGCCGATAACCTGTGGGCCAAGAACCTTGTGAACCTCGACGCGGCGTGCGCGACAGCGTTGAGCAAGACTGCTGGCACTGGGTGGTACACGAATGCGTTTAGCCTCCTGGACATCACGACCGCCAACACGATCACGACCAACTACTGTGCCTCCACAGACTGCGTCGCGCTGGCTACGAGCACGAAGGCTGCGTTGGCAAGCTGTACCGATGCTGCGGGCAACAATTTGTTCACGGACATCGGAGCCGTCATCAACCATTGTGTTTTCCTGGGTACGACTACAACCGTAGCTCCAACTACAACCGCAGCTCCAACTACAGCCGCAGCTCCAACTACAACCGTAGCTCCAACTACAACCGTAGCTCCAACTACAACCGAAGCTCCAACTACAACCGTAGCTCCAACTACAACCGTAGCTCCAACTACAACGACCACCACCACAACACCCGCTCCAGTTGCCACCCCTGTGCCTCCAAGTACAGTGGCCCAACCGACTACCACACCTTGGACGAACCCCACCATTACCCCATTGTCTACAACATTGCCTCTAACTTCCTCGACCCCGCCTACTACGACGACCATTCCGCCTTCGGTGGGCACTTCGACCCAAATTAAGATGAGCTTTGGCCTCACCTGTGACTGCACCTGCCACTTGTAAGGCTACTTGAACTTGTACCAGCAAATATATTCTAAAGTCAAGCCTTGTATTTCTATTTCCACTCCTGACCAGTGTGGGTATTTTTCGTTGAACTGTGTACAACTGGTACTGTACCATCGACGGCACACTACATCGACGAATCATCGTCGAGCCTCTCAAGTCTGGCACATTTCAGTTTTAACTTAAGTTCGAGATTTTTTAATCTGGCATCCAGTCAACTTCCACATGTTCATATTGTTGTGATTTCACAGTGAGGACTGGGGATAGTTTTATAGACTTGACAAAAATGGTGTAACGGTAGCGAGCTTCACAGAGTAAATTGGAAAGTGATTAGATTGTCGTCTTAAACTACTAACTACGACCATGAAGTAAATGTTCTTTCTCTACGGCTTCTTCAACGGCCTTGCCCGCTAATGGTGCGAAAATCTTTAGCTTGTTCGACAGTCTTGCCATCGTTCTCTTAACGATGCGACAAGCTTTATTCTTGGTCGGCAACCTTGCCATCATTACATTCTCCCCCGGTTGTCGACTTGGCAGCTTGGATTCTTGTACGCAGGTCTTCAAGCAA
>NW_009798461.1:0-14367 GCF_000520075.1 Aphanomyces astaci
CCACTGGAGCTGTTCGACGTGTTGGGGGGCGCCGCCGTCATCCTGGTGCGGCACCAGTCCATGACAAAGGCGTCGTATGGCTTGGGAACGGACGACGGTTGAGTTGGAGAGAGCAAGCATACGGGGGAGATGGACATCATGGCTGCGTTGTAGGCATCGTTGAAGGCACTGCAATGGGTGTTGTTGACCAGGAGCCGGCAGTGGGTGGCGGTAGGTCGTTCGAGGTCAAGGTACTGATTGGGCAGCAAATCCAGCGACTGCGCACACGCCGTCAGTGGACTCGTGCGGTCGGAGAACAATCTCTTGGTAGCTGTTTGGATCACCATAGATGAACACGGCACCATCGACGACGAGGTTGAGCTCGACGAAGAAGGAGCTTTTGCAGTACTGATGGGGGCTGCCGTCTGTGCTGCCGCGTACATGACGGCGAGTACCAGCACGAAGATGCTGCGGGGCATCATCGAGCTGCTTGTGGAGATTGAGAAAATGACCACAATCTGGTCGCCATGAATTGCACGGCCTGTTCTCGTGTTTCCCATATGGAAAATGCCTATAGCGTTGAGGAATTGCGTTAAATAGTAGAATATCTCTTGTCTTATTTCGACTATACCCACTTGGCTTAATTTACTCCATATATTAGACTCTTTGGACGAAGAAGACAGTAAATAATGGAATTGATCTCCATAACAAGTGGGCCAATGCCTCGGTGTAACAGGTGTGGCATATGCGGTACGAAGTGCCAGTACAATGAACTGGTTTACCAGTCGTTTCCAAACGACGATGGGAACAGTGTTCCGCTGTACTACGTAGTACTACATACATACTGTACTAGTACCTGGTTAGTGAATACTAGTACTACGTAGTACCTCGAAGAATTAAAGTGTCGAGTAGTAGCAAGGATACATCAAGAAGCTTTCGCCGGCATTGCAAACTTGCCACAACATTAGATATTCACACGTTAAAGAGACCTACAGTTTTGTTTTCGTGCTTTGTGGTGGGATATTTCGTGGCGACGTTCATTGAATGAAAGGTACTGTAACGTTAACTACTACTCCGAGGAGTACGTACAGTACTACAGTACTGTAAGCTAAGTACGTACTTCAAGAAGTATACGTACATGTAGTACTCGTACTATTAATAGTACGAACTACTTATGCCATCGACAAGGTGATGACTTGCACAATGATCGCGGTGACCACACATACAACGGCGCTTGGTTGAATTGAATGGTCGACAAAGACTTAACAACATCGCCGCCATGGAGGCTAGAATCGTTCAAGATGGGGATCGTGGAAAGAACTGCTGACAGAGTTTCTGCGCCATAAATGTCTCATCGTCGGCGTATGAGAAATACAGTACTTTACTCATAACGTTGTCCTAACCGTACGATCAGTTGTACTAGTACCGTACTAGTACTAGTATACTAGTACTGTAGTATGTGCAGTGTAGCTATTACAGTAATACAACGACTTCCTTGACTGTGAGTATACAGTACGCATATACTTGTACTACGCAGTATTATAATTATATTATAATAATTCAAGTACTGTAAGGTGATTCATGTACAGGAAACTCCCGGCCAGCTTGGCCGACTTTCTGGGTCCCATAAATTCACCACACATTCATGAGACCACGTGCATTCGCAACGTCGTGATGAGATTTATAAAATTATGCTGGTTCCATCATTATATCATTAGTTCAATTTGATTGACGTATTCTCAAAATTCTAATTTTCCTTCTTGAAATCATTCCCAACCAGTAAATCACTTGGATAACGTATGATCGATTTGGCTGATGTAACCTTTTGAACCACTTATTTCTAAAAAACATAAACAGATAGAGGTAATTCAATTTTGAAATGAGATTAATACTGGCATTATATTTCGTGTCTCACAAGCTCAATATTCACTATTACAATTACTAGTATTATAGTTGGGACCCACGTTGGAGATGCTCTTTTAATCTCCGACTAAAAATCATTACTACAGCTGTACCTCGTAGTTACGGATACTACGCAGGATTTGGGGGCTTATCCGGATGATTTTGTCCCCACTTGCCTCGGACATCCCGAAAAGTGCAAATTATTGGGATATCCGAAGCAAATGGCAGTATTATCCCCAAATTATGGGGATGTCCCCAAAATGTTCAGGTATTGGGACGTCCGGGCGAAATGGGACAAAAACACCCGGATACACTCCCAAATAATCCAGTTCATTATTTTGCAGATCAAAAATGACAATATATATTGCAAAATTCTATACGTATAGTATTGGATATCAGTTTTACAAGAATCGATTGCAGATTTTTTTTGCAGAACTTCAATATTAGATCAATTTGCATAGAAATCGGAAGGGAGGTGTGGACTTCGTCAGACATCTGTAGGCCGCGAAAATTGACACGTGTTAAGCAAGCACTTCAATCAATACGTATTTACAGTGATGTTCAAATTTCTTCAATGTTTTTGGCTCCCGCCTTTACGACTTTCCCTCCAAAATGCCTCTACCTCGGCATACACAATCCACACACAATTCAATAAATTCGCCGACATGGTGTTCAACCCTTCTTCTACCATGCAGCCAGTCTAGAGGAGCAATCTGTGCGCGACCAGATATTCTTGAACGAATGCCTCGACCTCTTTGGCCCAGCTTGCAGTATGCAACCCATAATGGACAAAACATTGCAAGATGCTGGCCCTGAAGGATTTTGAGTGATGACCAACTTCACACCTGCAGAGTTCGACGTACTGTGGGGTATCATTGAACTCCCGATGCAAGCACGGTGGAACGAAGGCCGTGGTGCCAAGACCAAGATGAGTGCCCGCGATGCCGTATTCATTGCCCTTGCCATCCTAAAGTACTATCAGTCATGGGAGAAGCACGCCTTGGCTTTTGGATTCACAAAGCGCCAACCTTCCAGAAGCTTGTCCAACGAACTCTTGACCTCGACGCTGTACCGCCACTTCATTCGACTGCCATGAATAATGGACCTACGTGAGCGAGACCGTTAGTTCACGAACAACCCGTACGTGCTGTACGCGATCGGGTGGCCGCTTCAACGACAAGAAATCCTGGTTCAGTGGAAAGGACAAATTCTACAGCCTCAAGCTTGAGGTGTCCGTGACTCCCCAGGGACACTGCATTGACGTCAGTGGGTCCCATCCTGGTACGACATCCGAACTTACCATCATGCGCTCTTACTTGGATGTCCATGCTCGTTCCCTCACGAAGTCTGTCAACGAACTCTTCAACACTGACAATGGGGAGCAATCCGGTACCTATGGCACAATGTGGGTTGTGCTTGTTGAATGGGCTTTAAAAAGTCGTTTTAAAATAGTAAAAGCTCAATTACCCGGGTTAAGCCTGTTTATAACCGTTTAACGTGTCTAATACCGTTTTTCAACCCCTTTATACCCTTTAGAAACCCATTTACTGTCCAAATTTTCAATTCCCCGTCCTTTTGGCGGTGTTTTCTCAGCAACAAGTTGTTTCGTTAATTCTGGAACGTTTCAGGAGTTTTGGAACAAACTGGTCAGTCAGGCAAGAACGAAAAAACACTTCCTTCCTTGCTTGTATGTTCCTTGAGTACTAATTGGGATGATAAGTATTAATGTTGGAGATCCTTATATCCTGTTTCTACCCCTTTTATCGAGAAATTCAACAAACTGGTTTTGACACTTCCTGGTTGTGTTGGTGTACACTACATTTGACTAAGACATAATAAGGACAAGTGTAATGATTAGGTAGTTAAGGAACGTAGTAGCTTCGATTGGAAATGATTGATACTGTAGGTTTCACTTGTTGAGCCTTGAACTTTTGAACCGTACTGTAGTATCTCAGTCAAAATAGTACTAGTATGGTGCAAGTCATCTAAAGACTACAAAAAATGCCTTGTCTTTCGACAGCTATTCCAACTTTGTATTGATATTTTTAAGGAAAAATAGCCGTAATAACGATAGAACTGGACAAGCCCAACAGAAGTTACGGTTTAGATTTTCGATTGGTGAAAAATTGATCGAATAATAGAATTTAAACCAATCGGCCTTTATGTATGGAAATATATGGAGCTAGGCACATTTTGGCCGAAAAGCAGCATCAAGTATATCTTGGTCTTTGTATGTGGAGAGTGCTACTGTAGCTAGAGTTCAAGCCCACATACTTTATTCCATACTTTGAAGAATTAAACAATCTGATTCCAGTAGTAGTAGTATTAAAATAGTAGTAAATCTTACAACACAAATCCTGTCTTATTTATGAATAGTATGTATTGTGCATTGCAACTTATTTGGCAATTGATCTCAAATCCGCAGATTAATATGGATATCCCAACAGACTTCCGTGTGCACACGTCCGATTAAGATTAATTCGGTCGAGAGATAGAACGCCCCCCAGATGTGTCAATCTTTGCGCAGAATCTTGTTATTTTTGCAGGTAATGAATGCAATGATTGCGGGCTCACCACTTGCATCAGTCCTTACAATGGTTGGCATGCACTCCACTCCAGTTGTCCTCTCAGCACACTGTTGCCCGATTAAGCGAGGCAGATTTAGTGTTTATAATCCTTCCGATCCATCGTAATGCTAAATCTGTCCCATATGATGTAAGCGTGCGTTTTGACAGAAATCTAAATCATGTGAAGCTGAGTATGAGCCTAAGTAGGACTGCCAAATAATTGCAAAGCACAACAATTACTACTACAGTATCAATACTATTATTAGCTACAATTGGCCCCGGGTTCGATACTGTACAGTACATATACACACATGCTTTGACCATAACGTTAACGTTACTTTTGAAACGCGCTCCAAGCAAAGCCAACGTAGCGCTATGGCTTTGCGACGTTAACACTGTGAAGCATTACATATTGATTACATGTATGAATATACAAATGAAGACTGTATGATCACGCCAGCGGTCGCAGTGACAGGTTGAAGAGCTGCTTGAGCGTAATATCCTTGCGGAACACGCGGATCACCGTCTTATCCACTTGGTTCTCGGCAATCACATGGCAATGCGCACGAAAGATATCGTGGCGCAGTAGAATATTCGCGCACACCTACACAGAAAAAAACGCGTTAAGGACTGTTTTGAATCACGGGACACATCCATATATATCGAACGAACCTTCATGATGTCGTCTGTGCGAAACAGAAACTTGTCGTCAACAACCACCCATCCTGACGTCCAAATACCCGATGGCGACGCGTATTTCAAACCTGTGTGACGAAGCAGAGTAACGTTATTCAAATATATACATCCCAATCGATGTGTGTGTTAACGTCTATTTTGTTTTGGGGACCGTACCCTTGATAAACAGGTAATTCTCGTGGTACGACATGAGTCCATACTTGTGGCGCAAGTATTCACCCTGCATCAAAACTATAAGCTCTAGCATATTCAAAATGGACGTTAACGCATTCGTACCGTGCTCGTCTCAAAGCAAGTCGCCCGTTCGTTCGAACCACTGTTGCCACCTTGCGAGCCAGTCCCCCCTGTCTGGATTCCACACCAAGTGGTGCATTAATACTCGTTTTGTCTTGTCGCGAGGGTATAATACTACGTAGTTACCGTGCCGTCTTCGGCGACTGTCTTTTTGGTGGTTTTGGCTTCCACAGCATGGTCCGTGAAGTAAACGGTGTAAATCTTGTCCGTGATTGCATACACCAGCATTAAAATCAGCGCTACACCAAGACAGAATTAAGAATAGACGGTTCTTTTAGACCAATCAAAGAGCAGAATGAACGATTTTACAGTAGGCTAAATCAATCAACGACGAGGAGTAAAGGACCTTTTTAGACCAATCAAAACTCAGAATGAACGATTTTAGACTAATGAAAACGTACCGAGCACCATCCAGGATAACTCGTTAAACACGACCGTGGCGTTGAAGTCTTTTTTTTCATGCCACATCCACATATCCAGCCCCGTGGTCTCGGACAGCACCACGTTGAGCGCTTGGTTGGCTTCCAGTTCCAAGTTGGCATCTATTCCAAACAAATATATCGATATTATATATATATGTATCCAAGATAATATGTATCTACATTACCACCCCAATTCTACAAGCAAGTACGAACTACCGTATTTGTCGTTGATCTGCGCCATGCAAAACGTGAATAGAATTCCATCATTCAATATTGTGAATTCGCTATAAACTTCCAAAATTCGCGTGGTTTGTCTAATCAATCATGCATCACGCTGGAGTTCTGATTGGTTGAATATACTTGTCCTTTCTGTAACAGCCAATCAAAATTGGATTAGCCAATAGCCGTCAAATCGTGATTCGATTCGACGGGGTCTGGAAATTTGTACCGAATCCACAATATAACCTCGAATCCATTCTTCTCTTAAAAAGGCAAAAATTGTTCACCTTTCATTACATACGATAGAAACCCCCATCCAAACTAGACAACATATCCGTTGTTGACATTGGCCACACCCAAAGCTCTCATACAATTATTTCAACAAAAATATTAATACAAGCAACAGAGAAGAGAGAGATCTTGCTTACTCGTGAGAAACAGCCCCATCGCAGCTACAAGTTGGGCCCGTTGCGAATATACAACCAAGTAAATGACCACTGGCACTGCCGGGTTGATTCGAAGGCGGAGGCGGGACGCGATGAAGGACGCGCCAGCCAGAAATAAGCTCAAACAGTCCGACTTGACGCTGTCTGTAAGAACATACATGTCGAGTAACCCTCGGCGCACGTTGCCCTGTTGAAAGCACCTAATGAACGAGGACAAGTAGTAGTAGTATTGTCAAATCTGTTCCACTTTGGACTTCTCAGGAGAATCGAATAAGTAGGCAAAGAAATGTAGTTTTTGAGAATGTCCTAGCCAATCACATTTCACTTTGGAGGTATTTGAACCAATCAACGACGATCATCACAGTTTGACCCAGTGGCTTGGCCCAACCAAAATGTATAGCTTTAAAATTATTTGTAGACACTACTAGTAGTATACATTGAAGAAGCTTAAAATCCGATAAAAATCGATTCTCGAATCAACTGTCCAGTGCAAATGTCAGCGAAAAGGACAATACCTGTCAAGAGTGAACATCAGCTGTAATTGCCATATACATTCATAGGATATAACTAACTACTATATATATATCCAACCTTGGCATGAGAATCGTAGAAAAAATAACAACCATTTAAGGGATACACTATAGTACGACTGAATTCATTCGGACGGGAAATATATATTTGTATATATGTATATGTATGTGGATGAATATATATATATTTTTTACCATTCCTGGACGGCCCACCACCCATCGATCCACCACGCAATGACAGTTAAGATCCCCCGAAACATAATACCCGACTGCACGGACGGCGAAATATCAGGAATCCAACGCACTTGGGTAGCTTTCAAGATATTTCGTGATATAATACACGCCATGACCTATATATATATATATTATGATCATTCACAATGAAATATCATTCAAATATATAAATATTATGATCATTCACAATGAAATATCATTCAAAAATATATATATTGTGATCATTCACAATGAAATATCATTCAAAAATATATATATTATGATCATTCACAATGATATAATTTCAACACACAAGGTTTCAAACTACGACACTAGCAACCCATCGTGTGGTTATCGGATTCCATCTCTATCGTAACCATATATATATATTATATATATATATATTACATTCATAACTCCCCGAAATTACACCAATACATACATCCAATCTATCGTTAAGAAGAAATTAAATACACTCTCACAAAGGCTACAAAAGAATATAAATACACTCTTTCACGGCAACTATAGAATCAAAACACACTCTCACAGTTACAAGCACGTAGTCTTGCCATCGATCATCATGCCAGTTCCATATATATATATAAAACCAGCATATTGTATTACCGTGCTAGTGACCACCCCAAATGAAAGGAACCCCGAGATCAAAGCCTGGCCCCACGCCCACGAGTTTTTCGTACGGCCAACTTGGGCGAAGTGAAAGTTGAACACAACTTGGAGCGGGTCTGGGTCGAGCACCCATACAAATGTCTTGTAGTTGGCTTGCTCATTCTGCGACCCCCTGTACATACCCCCAAAGCCCTGCAGCACCATCTGCAGCCCCGTGCTCACAACGCTCGTGTTCCAAGCGCCCGTGTCCGTCACGGACTCGATCACGACTGCATCGAATGGGGCCGCGTTAAAAGGAAACCCCCGGGAACATAATAACTGGTGTACGGCCGGTTCCTACTCTCAACTCTTATATATATATATATAATATATATATATATAATATATATATATACATGGATACCACACATCTCCTCCTATTATGCTTTTTTATGATCGTTGGGGATTGTGGACAAAATGCAAGAAAAACAGTAGGATGGATGTTGACAATGTAAAATACGCTATAGGATGGATGGGTTAACACGAACGAACGAGGTTGATTTATATGATTGGCTCAAAAGAATGAAGGTTGAATGATGATTGGCTAAACTTAAAAACTCTGAAAATTTGTTGTATATCATATTTCGCAGGTCTAACAATCCAAAATGTCGAGTAAAACACACACCATACTGTTTTCAATCAATATAAACGAACGATTCAATAGATTTCAATAGATTTAACTCACAAGATTCTACATTTCCATAGACTCGTACCGATGAAGTTAGTTTGGCGAGAAAGTCCAGTCCTCGTTGGGGAATACCTCCAAGAGATAACGAAGCCAGCGACAGGTTGGTATAGCTGACTGTTCCTGTGGGCATCGTGTCTCTGCGAGCTGGGATATTCGCCATAATCGTCTGAAGTTGGTACGTTACCAACCACTGCAAGTGCCGGTCCAGGAGGTATAGCTACAATAACAAAGTATATATATATATATATATATATGGAAGCAAAACTATTACATATATATATATGGAAGAAAAACTTTTATATATATATTTTTGGACAAAAGACTATTCTTACCTTGATGTTCGTCGTGTCCATCGCTTTTCGCCCTTCGAACGAACAGTCGACGACAATGAGCGCGGATTGGTCGGACGCGTTCGATCCCTAGTAGTTAGTAGTACTAGGACCAGGTCGTAGTAAAACTATTCACGTTACCGCGAGCAGCATCGGCACCAGCGTCTTGGCAACATACGACTCGTTGTAGATGCGATCGGTGGTCGCGTTAACCAACGTGCGGCACGAGTCTTGACGGAACCACGTGGCGAGGTTACTAGTAGTAGTACTAGTAGTAGTATTAGGACTCTCGTCCATTTCCAAGTACCCGACCTTCCGTCCACTTGCCAAGATCTACAAAACAACCCACAACATCAACGTTTCAAGTCAATCTTCAATCCAACGCCATGTATATATATATATATATGTGTATATATAAATAATATATACACACCAGTATTCAATTCGACATATATATATATATAATATCTACTCGTACAAGTCCAATGCACAACATGACATGACCGCAGTACATACAGTAGTCATCATCCATTCCTCGTTCATTTATTCTACAAATTGTTGTGTTTATTCTAAACTAGAGCACAACCAAATGTACAGAAGAATCGACAGAAGTATATAGCCAATCAAATTACACGAAACTACCATCCACGTCAAATTCGAGTGGGGCTTCAATTAGTGTACATACAAAATTCAGTACAACGAAGAATCGATCGATGGACTTTTGGCGATTGTACAAGCACTATATCCAAACAAGTAGCTAGCTGCTGGCTGTCCATCTTCGACGTTGTAATATATATATATATATATATATATTTATATATCTGACCGTACCGCATCGATGCGAGTTTGCACTGTCGCAGGAGCGACGAGTACTTCGCGAAGCAAGTAAGGCGTATAATATGCCTTGTACCCGTGCAAGAGTCCATCGTCTGAGTGGGTCGAATTGGTGTCGGAACCGATGAGGATCTGAATGGTGCGGATGGTGCCGACGGTGTTAACCACAAACACACACAGCACGGACGCGATGGCTGCGACACTGTTGAAAATGTACAGGTAGGCCCGGCGCTTGCGGGTCTTGGCGGCGACTGGCACCACGGCACCCCCTCCAACTCCTCCACCGCGATCTCCCATGGTAAAGAACACGCCAACAATACAGTAACCAAGGATGGAGTAACGTTAGATGGAAATAGACGAACGCTGCACCGGGGTGTGAAACCGACTGGAAACTTGGGCAGTTACAGATTCGTTACACGATAAAATCCACATTTTGGCCAACACAACCAAAATATATACGAACGTTCGCTAGTACCTACTTGTACGCCGTATACAGGTTGGGGTGCTAACGTAATAAGTAAAGTATGCGATTTGTGACTACTAGGATGCTGTATAGTAAGTAGTAGTATATGGTATTTTCGCGTGGCAGATCACACTACTTGATTGTACTATACTTCTAAATTCTAGAAATATCTCAAGATATACAAGCAATAATACTGTACAACATGCTCCGGAACGTGGTGACTTGTACATCGGCTACAGCGTAGTTGGTTAGTCATTCGAGCTAAAGGTAATAACGTTCTGTCCAATTTGAACTCGTTCGTGTATTTCTCATCGCGGATATTGCTTGCGATAGTGTTTCCTTGCTACTACTAGTAGTAGTTATCACTACTAACTGTACGTACTACACACTGTAGGACCTTACACTGCATTTGCACTTGCTTTGTGAAAATTACTTGTTCAACGGAACAATTGTGTCCAATTTATTAACTCTTTAATACTAAGTATAGTATTTTATAGGGGCGGAAGCGTTATCAGCATTAGTATTAAATTAGTCGGATTCATGATTGCCGTATTTGCAGTATAGTCAAATCAAGTATAATTGAATGTGTAGAAGAGCTTTTAGTATTCCACCGCCTTACGTATCATTATTTGGACAGTAATTAACTACATTCAAAGCCTTACTTTGTTAGTTGCATTTCAGAGCTTACTCTGACCCCGTGGTATATATACTACGTAGTATTTAGTAGTAGTACTACTAGTACTACAACTACTACTAGTAGTTCCTATCATCGGACATGTCACTTTCTTAGGTGCGGCGAATGGTGGTGCGCCTGTGCTTTCAAAGAGGATAACAGTAATCGTGATAAATATTTTTATTTTTCACAGTCGACTAGAAAAATATTTGAAGTATATTTAGGAATATTGTCACATCTAGTGCTCCTCCAACTTGGCTCTTTTCGTGGCACTCGCGTCGTCCAGGTCCAACGCCAACACTACCAATCAACCACAGAACATAAATAAACAGAAAGCCCCTTCAAAAGGAATAAATAACCTTGAAAGACGAAAAAATAGAAATATCCTAAATGAAAACACTTCAAAAATAATAAAACGAATAAAGAAATAATACTTTACAAAAGATAAATAGTATATGACAGCAATATACTACGTTATATACCACAAAACGTACCTCGAGAAGTCGACGACGACGGACGAAACGCCAGAGGGGGTTTGGGTCCTACCTAACAGTTTCAAATATATATTATTCCATCGACAATCTATATATATATATATTGTACCTTGGACGCAGGTGAGAACGGCAACCGACGGGTATATTGCTTCAAATGGCGACGGAAGGCATCGGAAATGGCGTGCTTGACACTTCCATCCGAATTGCGACTGAAAACTCGTAGAATACGCTCCTCAAACTAATAATATTTTATTAATATTTTAATATATATATATATATATCAAGACAGACCTTGTCGGGAAAGAGCAAGCTCACTTCATCCTTGGGGGTGTGGAACTTGTGATTCAAGTCAGATGTTGAGTAAAACGACACCATATCCACTGGATTTTTGTCCTAAAAAAGTGTCAAATATATATATATATATATATATATATATATATATATTTCTACCTTGAGATTGTAATTCAACCGGCCGTCGTATACAATGATGTCGTCCACGTTCAAATTTAGCGCCGCTGCGTTGGACGCACACGCAATGTCCTCTGCCGTCAACTACAACGAGAACCTCATGACAAGTTCGTCTGATGATATTTTCATTGAAATCTCATACAAAATCACAGCTTTTCCCATGGAAATAGCATGCAAAATCGCTTTGTCCATTGAAATAGCGTAAAAAATCGCGTTTTTTAATTGAAAGTTCATGCAAAATTTCATGTTTTTTCATGGAAATAGGATAAAAATTCGCATTTTTTTCACGGAAACCTGCATTATACGTACCTTTGGAATATGGTTCATCAAGTCGGCGGGTACGAGATACTCGTCCACAAACTCGTACAAATGGCGCGTCCGGATGCGGCGGATGATGGCGCGCGCCGGTCCGAGCGCCGCGGACGTCGAGCACTCGATGGTTTTGACAATATGATCGGTCATATACTGGAATCTCTCGGGGGACTCTGTGGACGACGAAATCCCGAGTTCCTTGTCGGCCAATAGCAGTGCGTCGCAGATCATGTACTCGACAGCCTTGCCCTTGCGGTGGTTGTAAATCTATTGCGTAAATAGTTTTATATATATATATTCAATATCATGGATATTAGACTACTACTACTACTATTAGACTCAAAAAAATATACCAATGCTATATTCTACTCGAACCAGAATATAAAAACCCAAATCCATTAAATTCTGGAATAGTATATATATATATATACATATATATATAATATATATATATATACTATTCCAGAATTTAATGGATTTGTATATATATTATATATATATATACATCCGATATGTCAAAGTATAGTATTGGTAATCCATCGGAAATGTATACAATATATATATATATATATATACATATTGATATAGACAGTATATATTTCAGATACATGAACAATCCATCCGAGATTCGAATATTATATCTATATATATTTCAGATAGTACATGCAATAGTTTCCGTCCAGTACAGTATAGTACGGCTTTTGAACCCATCCGATATTTATTCGACTCGTGACCTAATATATATATATATATATATCCGACCTGCTTGTGCATGTAATA
This sequence comes from Aphanomyces astaci, assembly GCF_000520075.1. Classification (NCBI taxonomy): domain Eukaryota; phylum Oomycota; class Saprolegniomycetes; order Saprolegniales; family Verrucalvaceae; genus Aphanomyces; species Aphanomyces astaci. The sequence continues at coordinate 12,976 of NW_009798461.1, forward strand.
TCTCTGCTGGAACATCTCGTAAATATCTCCCGTGACCGACGTGTGGTAGCAGATTTCGTTGCCGATCACTCGGTTATAATGCCACAGTCGAGAGCAGTCGAAGCCCTTCTTCCCGCCAAAGAGGTTCTCCATGTCCCTCGCCAGGTAGTCGAACTTGTCCACATCGATGCAGTTGCGTCCATTCGCGACGATCTCGTAGAGGAAGCCGCGGCCGTCCACGCGCGCTTGATGCGTGCTACATGGAGATGAGGGGGGGGTGAGGAAGAGGAAGGAGAGACACCGCTTGGCGCCCTGGATGATCTGCTGGACAAAACGAATGTCGTGCGTGTCCATATCGATGGAGTTGTCGTCCACAAGGTACTCGAGCATGCGAAGGGACATGTCTTCGTGCGAGTACGAGCTGTCTACAAGAGTGGATGGATATGAGCAAGAACGAGGAAGGAGGGGTACTGTACTTGGACGGGCGACCGGCATGAACGCGCCGTCAAACACATGCGAGAACGGCCCATGCCCCAAGTCGTGCACAAGACCGGCGACGCTCTAGACACCGTTCTCACCATGAGACATCGTCGGCCAAGGAACGTGGTGAAGATACCAGAAGATCCACATCTTTCGCAGTGATGTCAAGCTCCGGTTGGTTGATTTGGAAGCGCTCGACTGTTGCGCCAGCAAGGTGCGCCACGCCCAACGAATGCTCGAAGCGATTGTGCGACCCGCCAGGAAACACATAGTACAGCGTGCCTACATATGCATGAACCACTGCGATCAGTGATTTTCATCGACGAAGCCTGGTAGTGCAGGACGTACCGAGCTGCTTGAGGTCGCGAAGCCGTTGGAACTGCGGCGTGTCGATGATCGACACGCACAGCGGACTCATGGAGATGTACCCATGGACTTGATCTACTCCACCATCAGCCTCGTCAGATCCGACAGATTCACGGGCAAGATGCCGCCTGTCATACCGTTGAACACCTTCCGCGACATACTGTATCCAGTCGACGCCTTTATTGAATCTCTTGTTTAGGGTCATTCAGCTCTTTAGATAGGGTAATTCTCAGGTTTAAGGTAATAAGGTATTTTGTACAGGAGTTATTCTCCTTTGCAAAATACTACTATTAATACGTACTTATATATTAACTATTATTAGTATCAATACTTGTAAATCTAAGTATACACGATTTACGAAACAAACACGAAACAAAATACACCAGACTACTAGCAATCACGAAACGTTTTTGTTTCGTAAATCACTTGTATCTAATTCCTGCTATCTTGAAATTTGTATCCGATTGCTTGTATCTTAGATATATGGTGATTTACGAAACAATCACGAAACATGCATACTATTAGTAGTACTACGTAATTTACTGTGGACAGATATCACAGCACAGA
>NW_009798461.1:18562-23541 GCF_000520075.1 Aphanomyces astaci
AGCGAAGTGCATTTAACACTGTTCGATTGGAGCTAAGTGACATGTCCCTGGGGTCACCAACATCGAAGTTGATGCAGTTGGATTAGTTGATTGTCTCCAGTCGTGCCAACACCGAACTGCTTCAGTCAATCTGCAACGCCAGTGATAGTATGAGCGAAGCGTGCCTGTGATTGCTGCTGGGTGTACCGGATTGTTGGCAGGCTGTACATGGTAGCAACGTCGTACTCGGAGTAAGTCTCATGCTCAGCTTGGTCTGGCACTTGCATAATTTCACCACATGATACTCTAGTACTACTAGTAGTAGGTGTGTTTCGTAGTTTGTTTCGTAAATACCCAGATAAAGGGAATTACTACGTAGTACTCCGGAGTAGTTTGGAAGTATCACATCCTAGCTGTTACCAGTATTATTATATTGTTAATAACTCCTACATCTGTACGATCATAGGACTCTGGTGAATTGCAAGTTCGAGGGCCGACTTTATTCAAGGTATTTACATTGTCTTGATCAATGAATTATCATTCTGGCTTCGGATACTGTTGTTGATGTGTTTAACTAATAATCTATGTAATGTTTGCATACATATATATATATCATAGATAAAGGTGGACTTGTAGTCTTGTCCATATACATGGATGGATGCATTATATGATTTGTGGAGTATGCATTCATGACCCACTGTACCGGTATTATATTCCACGTTGATGCATTCATACTTTTATACCTTCTCCTTTGTCGAATAAAGCGGTACATATATATATATACTATTAATAGTATATTGTCCTTTTTGCTAAATGTTGGACTTGTCAAGTTTAAAGCTCATTCCATGTTTGGTATACAATGGAAGATGGACAATGTGAACTGGGCGAAACTCTTGGGCGAAACTACACGAATCGATGATTGGTTGAAATTTCTCCAAGTGCACATTGATTGGCTTGGATATTCTCAAATACCTACATTTGTGAAATGCATTCGATTCTACTCGAAAGTCCAACTTGACACGGATATTTGACCATAGAGTTACCGGCGGTGGATATTATCAAGAGTGGGGGGTTCAAAGATATCAAGTCTCGAGGTGGAGCACACTCTACTGGGCCATCCGATGGTGCGGGAGTGTGCCGTGTATGGCGTGCCCGATGAAACCTGGGGCCAAGTGGTCACTGCGGCGGTGGTCGTGACGGACGAGATGTCGTTAAACCCAGGGAATAAGTGGAATTTTAAACGACAAACTGGCCAAGTACAAATGGCCGCGGGTGGTGCATGTCGTGCCAGCCATTCCCAAGAACGCGATGGGAAAAGTCAACAAGAAACAACTGACCGCGGTATTTGATACCGAGTTTAAAGTATAGGAAAATAGTAGGATGGGGTATTGGCAAATCGATCTGGAGTTCTCAGTAGAATGTCTTAGGAGAATCGATTAAAGAACTGTCTAGTCGAATTTCTGCCAAGCGAAACGTTTGGCCCCTCCAGCATTGAGCAAACCAACTACTCAACACATCAAACCAGTTGGTGCAATGCGCATGCGCATATAAACCTTGCGCTCATGATAGATAATTATATTGTGCATTTCACTCATATTTGGACTTGACAGTGATTTCACCAAATACTTTAGCATTCGAATCCATTTGATCTTATTTAATCTTGTACATACTATACTATACAACGATTAGTATGTATGTGGCTTTAACGTTTGGATTGGCACATGACGAAACGTGATTTGATTGGCTTAGGTGGTTCTTTAATCCCTTCTCTTCCAGTTTACTGTTAGTCCGATCACTATTATCCGGATTCTAGAAATCCGGTTAGTTTTTACAAGTACCAATGATATGTAACATCGACCATGATGTGTTGTGGATGCTGTCGAGTTGTCATTTCTCACCTTTCATCACATGCAGAACCCAATCGACCATCTGCTGCCGCCGATGCCTCAGCACGCTTCCGATGCGCCACACTTCTCATACACGCACAACCCAAGCGCGAGCTCTCGCGCCGTGAAACGTAGCGGCTGCCCGACCCCTACCCCCGCGTGCAGTCCAACGCCGGGGACACGCGACGACGCCTTCCGACACCTCCGCCAAGAAGAGCTATTGAACCAAAAAATATTATTGTTTCAAGTACGAGTAATATTAATAGTATATCCATTAATTAATACAGTACATTACTCTTGGTTTTGAAATGTACATTACTCTTGGTTTTGAAATGAACTATGAATAAGTAGAATATAAAAGATCTAGCCAATAAATTTTTCTATTAATACCTAATTAGTTCTAACAAAGTTATAATATTCCTAAATTAATCAATGGATTAAAAACACTTGCTCTCAATCCAGATACTATACTTATGTAAAAAAATACGAAGCTATATTTCAAGTTAAAAGAGCCGTATTAACCCATTTAGATGCTGGTGCATTAACACACTTATATATTAAATGCTGTCGATGACTTGGCCCATGACGGTGCGCAGGTTGACAACAGCGACGAGGTTCACTCCGTCCGGGAGAGGTTAGACAAGATTCGGTGCATGTTGAAGGAGACAGTGACAGCAGGTGGATTTGGTGTGGTGCGTCGTCGAACGATATTACTGTCTGTTGGGTGGTCTGGAAGGACCCCAGGTGTGACGATGTCGTACAGTCGGTATGCAATCTGCGTCCCACGGGCACTCACTTTCAACAGCAACACATACTGAATCCCCGCATAACCGGCCCACCAACTCGCAGCTGCGGTCAGACTCGCCCAAGATTGACTTCGCCCAACTTCCACTGCCAGAGTGACCCAGTCAGAAATAGTTCGAGGTGCCGGTGGCGCCGTGCGGTTGGGCGTCCATCCCATCGGTCCAAAAGTGGCGTCGGCCTCCTTCTTCCGGAGCCCAGCTCTTCTCGCCGTCGTCGAGCCTCTAGTTGCAACCTCATCTTCATTTCCTGTGGCACGGAGGAACTTGGCCTCGAATTCGCAGGCTGTGCTTTCATGCACTGTTGTCGGGAGCTCAACAATCAAAATGCGCCCATCAGCAGTGAGGTCCAGAAATCGAAGTGCGACGGGCAGTCCTTCGCCGTCTCCAACGTACGCGTTGAATGCTTCAACTGAAACTCCGTCACAGACGACGTATGGGTCGATGTCGTCGCCGTCTTTGTCGAAGTAGCTGGCCACGTCATCCAGCTCCAGCCCATTCATGATGCCGAGGATTTGTCGGGAGGTTCTTGTCAGAGTCGTAGCAGTCGGAGCCATGGCTGCCGCAACCACAGACGTCACTGCAGTTGGGTGAGCGACTTTCGCTTTCTTGGGCTTGGTCGCATATGTATCAAACGAGTCCCCGTCGCTCAAACCTGCGACACTCATCTGTTCTCGCTCGAGATGGGAATGGACTCAGTGATTTATATCCGGATAGATACTCTTCCTACATACAAAGAGCAAGGTTATTGCAGTGACACTGTCTACTTAGCTCTTGATTCCTATTTATATCCGGACAAAAGAGTTCGTACGTTGAAGTAAATCAACTGGTATATGAGACACAAAGCCGACATAATTCGGCCCCGTGATTGGATGACCGACAAATGATTGAACTCCGATTGGTCAGTATACTTTCCGACAATCGACGAGGCGTTTGTTCGTAGCAGCAACATACTTTGAAGTATAACAAAGATTTAGTAACATGTACGGCTTTCTATTAGTTGAAATACTGTCGAAGCCTCTTACAAGGCATCACCGCTTCGTGATTGAATCTCATTCGCGCTCCCGGGATCCAAGTCTATGATGGCATCCCTTGGCAACTTGCCAACGAGGTCTGTATGACCGACATGAACAACGAATGCTGACATGTAGGTTTGTAATGAGCTTAGTATGCGTCGAGGAGCCTGGGCTCCTTGAACTCCCTTGTTCGGAAATACATGTCCAACTCAACGTGGCAGTAACGGCAAATATCGGCGGCGGCTGTACGTGGCCGTGATGTTCCAGTTGAAGGGGGACGCGCGTCCGACGAATCAAGACCTGACCAGCAACTTCCGCCGCGACATGATTGCCGGCTGCGGCCAACGACCCGGCCGTGGCGGCGGAAGCCTCGGCGCGCTTCCACGCTGCAGTTCCGCCCCAGCATCACTCTCGGCAGACTTGCGCTCGATCGTGTACAGCATCCACGTGCGTAGAACGTCCGAGCCCAACGCTGCGTTTGCGTACCTCCTCCAGGTAGTACAGTACTTATATTCAAGTCCGGGACGGTTTCGTAAGAGTTTTCGTACACTACCCAATAACCAGACAATACTCAGAGAAAATGTAGTGTAGCCTACATTTTTGAAAAACACATATTATTAGTGTAGGCAAAAATGACCACAAATCCACCAACGATTGTTTTAAGTTGCATTTACTACATGTGTAGTACGTGCTTCAGTTCCAATGCGTAGACTATTTGGTGCATTGTGTGTCGACACTGGGGATATATATCAGCTACCAAGTGAAGACTTCACCAAAAAGGCTATATTTCCATGTATTTGATGCTAATAACGTTAATGACGGGTACTACTCCCTCCGAGTAGTGTTACACAATTGAACTACAACTACATCTTTGTTATCACAGCTTTTGGATCCACGCCGCCAGCGGTGTCGTATCGCGGGCGTACATGGCAGCCCCTGTGCGGATGTTTTCCAGGAACTACGCCAGCAGGCGGGCAAACGCGCCTTGGGGCGGCCGACCAAGAAAGCTTCACGAAGCGGTGATGGCTGCCGTGACTTCGTAAGAGGCCTCGACAGTATTTCAAGTAGTAAGCTTACAATGTTATTAAATGTTGCTGCTACGAACAAACGCCTCGTCGATTGTCGGAAAGTATACTGACCAATCGGAGTTCAATCATTTGTCGGTCATCCAATCACGGGGCCGAATTATGTCGGCTTTGTGTCGTGTCTCATATACCAGTTGATTTACTTCAACGTACGAACTCTTTTGTCCGGATATAAATAGGAATCAAGAGCTAAGTAAACAGTGTCACTGCAAT
>NW_009798462.1:0-10767 GCF_000520075.1 Aphanomyces astaci
TCGTTGAGTTGTGTAAGACATTGCAGGTGGAGTTGTTGTGTTTACCTTCTAATGCAACGCACCTATTTCAACCACTTGATGTCGCTGTGTTTGGCCCATACAAAACCTCGATTCGGAAGGAGATTTTTGAAGCCATGGTGAACGATGGTAATTCTAACAATATGCTTTGTCTTTAATGATTTTATAGAGACTGGGGACTTCTAAACGATCTCCAAACCCACTGCACTTCGAATTGCATCAAATGCCTGGAAGAACTGCGTCCTGGCGAAGAATATTATCAGCGGCTTTCAATGCACTGGCCTTTTTCCTGCATCTCTCGTGAAAATGCGGTCTCGATACCGCCTGTTCAAGGATGGAGGCGTCCCGAAGACAACCCTGCTTGCCCCGTGGATCGAACGGCGCGAAGTGATCCGCCGCGAGGTGCTCTGTTTCTTCCTGCCAAGGAAAAGAAAAAGAGAGGCAGCCGGTCAACTGTTGATGTTGCTGGGCGAATTCTTACCCTTGGACTGCTGCATGAAGTCGACACCACACGCAAGGAGCGCCTTGAAGCAACGAAGCAGAAGAAGGCGCTGCAGACCAAGCGCGCAAAGAAGAAGCCACGAAGGGAGGTCAAGTCTTGTGCCTGTGGCGATCATGTCGTGGCCAAGCCGCAATCGACGACGGGCCATGCAGCAACGGAGCTGGAATCAGTAGTTGTCATCTAGTTGTGGCAAGTAACAGTGACCTTGAACTCAATCGTGTGTACCTTGACTTCAGAAGATGTAGTCGATGTGTGCCCTTGTACGGAACTGTCAAATTCAAGAATGGCAATTGAACATGGACTCATGGAAACAAATAACCTGTCAAATATGTAATATAACCTGTTGAAAACACATACCCTAAACACAGATTTTGTATGCATGTTCCCATACTTTAACTAAGATAAAATGTCGGCTCTTAAATTGGCACGCGAAAAAATACTACTTCGGCTTACAAAATGTTGATTTGAACTCCCTTCATGCCCTCAAAATTCAATACGAATGGTCCAGACACCTAGTCCTGCAATTCAGCATCACGAGACAAGTTTCAGAATTGGCTGGTGATTCCTTGATCACCAGATATGCCCCGTTGAACGAACTCAACCCTTCAAAAAGCTTCAGGCGGCTCTTAAATTGGCACTTTACGTTACACAGGATATTCGTTTATACCAGGCTGCAAAAATCGGGGGATGACTGTACGCATTGGCCAATTCCAACTGTCACGTACTACAGTACAGTATTATTATACTACATATTGTTCATTCGATTCGAAATTGGAGTTGGGTGCTCAATCGAATGAGCAGCACCAAATCGGCAGACAATCGATTGACCAATCAAAATACAAAACATGAATCAAATTGCCAATCAAATAATTCAACATCGAATTAGTGTGTGATTGAAATTAGTGTGATACTGGTCGATCTGTACATGCAAAAGTCAATACAAAGAATCGATCGATAGATTTGGCGAATCAGCAGAAAAGTCCAAATATTGGGTAAAAGGAGAATAGTACTACGGTACTTACTCGGAGGGAGTACCTCCTACTACGGTATAAGTGCAATGCCATTACTACTAAAGCTCAGAATGGGGTAGAGCCAATCAAACCGTCGTATTTTTCATTGTACCTAATTCGCAAACTGTTTCCGTGCCGAGAATCATCCGGTTACTAACCGGATGACTAGTCGACACCACTTCAGTCCAAGGTGTCTCTTCGCAGACCAACATGCCTCACGCGCGCTTTAGAGTCAGAATCACCATCGACTTCTCGCCTGAAGTCGATCAAGCTGGATGTTGCTAAATTCGGCGGAGCGGAGTTTGACAAACTCCTCCGCTGGATTTTACAAGTCAGCACTGCTGCTGACGCTCAACGTATCTCCAACGACGCCACCCGCGTGGCTTTCTGCGATGTCGCACTTGAAGGTCATGCGGCAGATTGGGCGTTCTCGAAACGCTTGACGGACCGCCACTGCTACCGTCCTTCGTGACCGAACATAAGACAATGTTCTTGCCATCCAACAGCAACTTTCGTTATCGCTCGCAGTATCTCGCATGCAAGCAAGTGAAACGCTCCCTTCAAGAGTTCATCCATGATCTTCGCTTCTTGGCAGCGAACATTAACGATGAGGAATCGCTCCCAGAGCCCCTACGATTTCATGGACGGTCTCAACCAAGGCCCGGCGCGTACTTAGCTGTTTCGCGCCTACCCGGACACCTTCGAAGAAGCTGTTCGGAAACGTAATAATTGTACATTGGTCAGCTTGAAATTTACAGACAATATATTCGATCGTTGTAACACAACTAGATGTACAATTGCATCGGAACGTTCGTCAGTGGACATTCGGAACATGCATCCATCGTCACGTCAGGTCCATGTTCTGTACTTCCCATTGCCCTAACTGCGTACTTCGAACCCAGTCGTCAAGGCCAGTGTTTTCACGCATTCTTTAAGTCGTTGCCAGTTGTCGAAGAAACATCGCGTGTAACTTGGTCGCACCAAGTTATGGTGGTAATCAGACAAGCAAGGAACCATTTGCCCCGATGCGCTCTGCTCAACCTCCATCCGCCCAACCTCCCTCTGTTCAATCTCCCTATGCCCAATCCCCCTCAGCTCAATCTCCCTATGCCCAATCCCCCTCAGCTCAATCCCCCTCTGCCCAATCTCCCTCTGCTTGTACTAAACCAAGGTCCACGCAACTTTCGGAGCACATTAACAGCGTTGAGAGCATACGTGCAGTCCGAAAACGGCTTATGTGAGAACAGCAAGCTGTTAGAAGCAAGAAGCAGAGCGAGCAGCGCGCTGTTACTGTACCTGGGCTGCAGACAGGAACGAATTCGGGTTGAGCCAAAGCAACGATATGAGGTTTGAATATACTACCGGTAGTATCGGGACCAAGAACATTGCAGTACCGGTACTAGGTACTGTACAATGGTGTCAAGAAGGGGCACTTTGGCCGTTCCTGCTTTGGCCTTTTTCGCCGAGGGTCGGTCACTTACGGATAATATCCGGTCATCCGGAATTATCCGGTGTTCTTTTTCTGTAGAAGCCGGACTGTTTATGCCCAATCATAGGTCAGCTAAACAGTCCGTTAATGATCATCTTTGGTTTTGCCTTCGACCGCACAAGTGTTCTTAGTCGTCGTTCCTCCCCAGTGCTACACCTTTATCGTCCCTCTTGACAGGTTATAACCTCCTCCCTTCCTCTGTGCAGCCCTTCGTGGGCACCCCACTCGACGACCTACGGTCTCTGGCCTACACGCTCTGGAAAACGGACTTCTTGTCCCAAGCCCGTCCCGCGACCTTGCTGAGTTCTACTCTACAAAGGACTATGTCCCTCAAGGCAACCGCATTGATACGCTCAACAACAGCAAGATGTACCTCGAGCTCGATCAAGTCGAGTACTCTGAGCTCTATGTTGTCCACCCGAATCTGTCGGAGACCGATCGTGATGCGCGGCTCGCGGAAATCAAGGCGCACACCACCGCCATCCAACGCGAGGTCATTGCCCGTGAGGCGACTAAGAAACTGGCGAATCAACGCTCTGCTGCGCACACCTTCTTGGTCTCAGCCATTTCTACCAACCTCCGGCGCCTCTATCGGGCCACTACGTGTTCGTTCGAGCTCTTTGAGCACATCAAGACTCGTTTCGAGTCGAATCCCATGGACAACAACCCCACGGTCATTGCTAGCTATCTGCGCACTCTCGAGTTCACCGATGAGAGTTGCATTGACACTCTCTTCGTGGAGCTGATTGACCTTATCAAGCGCTACCGTGTGTCTATGACGCCGCCGTCTTGACGTTGCTGACGTTTGGGCCTCTCTTCGGCGTATTATTACCAATTGTCTCCTACGAGCGTCTGCTCTTGGTGACAACGGCTCTGCCGCTACTCTCCAAACGCGAACACAGCTTGCAGCTGTCACGCATGCCGTTGCGGCCCCTGCGCCACCACGTCAAGCTATTACGCAAGCCGATGGCTCAGTTCATGTTATGAACGCTTTCACTATCCCGAGCTATGCTCACCGTGATTGTATCAATCACCCCGGCAAGTCCTGCTTCTACTGCGGCGTTACCAATCACACGCTTCCTGCGTGCCCCACCCTAAAGTTGGACTATGCCCGTAACACCATGCGTCCTGGTTTTGACCGCGCCGTCTTTGACAAACATGGCTCTGCCTCCCAAAAGAAGCGCAAACGCGATTATGTCGCTCCGTCTCGTCCTATCCAACGTCCTCGTGATGATCGCGATGGCCCTAGTGGCAACCAGGGCTCTAATAGCCACCATGGATGGAGACCAAGTTCCTTTAGTGGTCCTGGAAATGGCGGGTGGAACAACAATCGTGGTAACAGCCGTGACAAAAATCGCGACCGCGATCGTAGCCGTGGTCGACAACGCGACCAAGGCTACGGCCGCACTCATCGTGGGGGCCTTTATGACCAGGCTGGCACTGCTGCTCGTGCAGCCGCTTGTCCATTTATCCATCAAGGCAATCGCCTCAATGGCTTTGCCAACACCCACATCTTATCCCACCATTTTGTGCCTCCCTCCACTCTCAACCGGGTCCTCCAACCCCCCAACCCACCATCGGTTTTGCCAAAGGCGTTCCAACCGGGCTCTGCCCCACTTTGTGATGTTTTTGCATCTCTGCCCCATGAACCTCCGCTTATTGCGGCTACTACCCTCGCTCCCATCACTGTCGCACCAGGCGAGCTCCCCGACCACTTCCCATCTCCTGTGGATGCCGGCGATTTAGACTTCGCTGAAGTCCCTTCTGCCGAGGTACTTAATACCGAGCGTTTGCCCCTCTACCCACCACGACCATTGTTCCAAATTCCCACGAACCCAACCAAAGTGGATCTTCCACTGTTCCCACCCAATGCCTTCTCGGCCACACGCAGCGACATTATTACCGCGGCGTCGGAAACACCGATCAAGGTGGTTCTCCAATTGCCCCCAAGACGTGTGAACGGTGTCCGTCCCCATCCCCCATTCCAAGTTTTTGGTGGACAAGGCATTTTTGCCCTTCATGCGGACCTACGCTACTGTGAAAGCGACCCTGGTGATCCGCCCCTACCCATGTCAGTGACTTATCGTCCAAAAGACTTTCCCGCTCTGCGCGAACATTGGATTGTTGACTCCGGCGCCTCTGCCTCTTGCACCCCCAACCGAGATTATTTCTCCAATTATGTTCCTTGCGCACTGTCTCTTACAGTCGGGAACGGCGCTCAACTCCCAGTCCTTGGCTATGGCCCTCTTTCTTTGGCCGTGGACATGTCGTCCTGCGACCAAGCCGACGATATTCGTCCGATATTCGTCCGTGCGCTCTGCGTCTTACCTTTGGCCTACATTGCCCTGAACTACAGTTCAACTTGTTCTCGGTTCGCCAAGCGACCGATGAAGGCATCTCCGTCCGTTTAACGGCTCGCGACATGTGCGAAATTACCACCTCTCTTGGTGATGTGCTTCGTGCACCTAACAACGCCATGGGTCTATACTCCTTTCCCTGTCAGCCCAAGTGCGAGCCCTATACCGATCCGCACCTTGGCGATTATATCCCTCCGGGCCAAATGGCTATGCTTACTGGCATGATGGCCACCTTTGAGACCGCTCTGCGGAAATTCTCCTCAACCTTAACGATCAATTGCACATGTTTGCATATTCGTCTGTGCTGCGCTATGCGCCAATCACTCAACGACAGTCTATGGTCTCCAAGCCAACATCGTTCTACCCAATTACTCCAGACTCTGTCTCGATGAGTGTAGCCCAGGCTATGCTTGGTTCACACACACTTCCACACCTGTCTATGAAACCACTACTGTTCCAACCGACTGCCTAAACAGCCTCGTGGCTGACTTCAAGCTCTCTGCAGCTAACCTTGCGCGCCTATGGCACCGCCGTCTCGGCCATCCAGGCGTTGATGCCTTCAACAAAATAACAAAGACAAACCCCGAGCTTATGCTCTTAAGGCCAAGCACCTTCGTGGTCAACTATGTGAAGCTTGTGCTTATGCCAAGTCCAAGCGCAGTCCTTTTGACTCATCTGCGGTCTTCCGCGCGACCTCCTACCTAGTCCTTGTACACTCTGATGTTTGGGGCCCAAGCCCGATTTTGTCGGCGGGTGGCGCTGCCTACTTTGTCGTTTTTATCGACGATTACTCCCGCTTATGTGGACCTACCCCATGCGTTTTCGCAAAGATCTCTATGGGACCTACGAATTATTTCGTACGGACGCCATGTCCATTTTTAAACATGATGTATGTGAGCTGCGCCACTCATCACCCATGGACATCGGCACCCTTCAAAGCGACAACGCGAAAGAGTACGAGAAACTCGGGCGGATCATCAAGCCCAATTACAACACTCGGGTGGCATTCTCCAACGCCTACTCCCCCCAACAAAACGCTGTTGCCGAACGCCGTATCGGCATTGTTGTCCAAAAGATGCGAGCTATGCTCATTGAAGGGGCTCTGCCCAAGTTCCTATGGGCTCTTGCCCTTGATTATGCCTCATGGCTCATCAACATCTCTCCACGGCATCCAACAAAGGTCTTTCACCCTACCACGTCGTCTTTAAACGACACCCATCTTTGGGTCACATCAAAACCTTTGGTTGCACCGCGTTTGTGCACATTCAACGTGCCGCGCAATCCTCCAAGCTCGATCCCCGTGCCGTCAAGGCCATGTTTGTGGGTCTCCCACATGATCGAAAGGGTTATACCCTCATGCATTTACACTCCAATTTATTGATTTATTCTCATGACGTCACCTTCTGGGAGTCCGAATTCCCAGCCATCAACTCTGTTGCTGCTGCTGCAGCGTATCGCCATAAATCCGCCACCGACCCCAACTTTATTCCTACCTTGGAACCCAACGCACCATTGTCACCACTACACTCCATCATTACCAACAGGCCTAGTGCCTTCCTCTATGACAAGCTTTTGGCTTCGTCGCCACCCGTTCTTTCTACAGAACCCCCGTCGTCTCGACCCATTACAGCACTTTCTGTGCACTACCCAAACGAATTCGAGATGTCTTTTCGGTATTTTCGTTGACCAGTCCGGTCTTTGACCCAACTGCTACTACGACGATCCTATGGTCGTACGACGATCCTATGGTCGCAACCAGTCTGCCTTCTCGGCCCATCCATCAACAGCCTTGTCGGCTAAGCCATCAATGGCCAAAACAACACTTAACTATATTAGCCATTATTCAAGTTGCCTCCTCATGGACACAACTCCTTTGGAGTCTCTTGACACCTACCACAACCACATGCACCATGCACTCGTGCTTGCGCCATCCTTACCACCTTCGAGTTCTGCTCCTACTTTGGCTCCTATGGAACCATTGTTTGTCTATGCTTTGCTTGCCGACCGTGCCAACAACAACGACCCCAAAGACTGGCGTGATGCCATGTCCCGCCCCAGGCTCCGAGTCTTCGAGCGTCGTCTCGGCGATGCGCTTTGCCCGGTTGACCAGGTGAGAGTCAATGTTCTCGTCGAATATTGTCTTGTCCGACACGCTGCTCTTGTAGAACTTGGTGCTGTCGATCGCGAAGCCATTTCGTACCACGGATACTTCGACCTTGTGTCCATTCAGGGAGTGTTTGCCGCGTAGTATATCTTCTTGTCTGCATACGCGCCGGCCGGTACATGCGTTTGCTGAAACGTGACGTCCGTGGCGTACCGAACAGCCAGAAAGTTCTTGAACCGATGCCCCGACTCCGCGAGCGCCTGCATTGGCCACTTCTGCTCGACAGCCGTGACGAACGGTCGCATGAGGTATGGGTGGAGAACGATCAGGAAGGGCATGACTCGCTTCTCGAAGGTCGTCGGCTTTTGCTTGAATACAGCCGCGACGACGTCTTAAGTACCGCAGTGCTTTAACAACGTAAACAGCATCAAGAGCAGGTCGCGAGAAGATACCGCCACCTTTCTTCCAGAGCCGACATTTCAATGGCGGAAGACGTACTGGCGCACCTCTGTCCAAATGAGGTTGAACTCAGACGGCGAGAAGTTTGTCATTGTCACAATCCCTTCAACTCCTTGGGAAGCGAGAAAGGACTCGTAGATGGGTGAGTTCGAGTCCAAGCCGTCGGGCTCGTCGGGCTCGTCAGCAAGAACGGTAGAGTAGCGGGATCGTTTAGCGTAGCGCTGTTGGTCGAGGTTTTCCAACAAGACTACACCTTGACTAATGACTCTCGTTGTAAGTGGGGTCGACGAAGGAGTCGGCTGGGATGCTTGCAAGCTGGAGCGACGGGACATGAGGGGCAAAATGTGGGTGTTTTCGAGGTGTAACCAGTGTTTTTGGAAATGAGTTAGTGTTTCGTGGGAACTACCATAAGGTCACGAGAGATCTCCATCAAACGAATTGATTCACTCGCCTATTGGCTAGTTGTTGTATGACGTGAACCACTAATTATAAGCACAATGCGATTGACCAACCAGAGATTAGCCTTACTCGGAATACATATGATAATTTTAATAATATTGCTGATGACTTGGTATACTGAATAGCGGTCCTCGTCTTCGTATGCAGCGCTTGTTATCCGGATTCCCCAGGAGGGACGGATAAATCCATGCGGAAATAATGCGGGGAAACGTAGGGCAACCCCAACGGTGCGACGGTATCTACCGGAAACGGCATATTTTTACCGCGAGACGGCAAATTGGCCATTTTTACCGTTTTGTGAACACAGACGGCAAAATACCGGAGCCAATCATAAACCAAAATGCATCATGTTTCCACCAATAAAACGCATGTATTTGAGCACGATCATTTCCATACAAGTAATGACACTTTCTCTCAACGGGCGGGGTGCGAACTTCACCACTGACGAGGACTGCCAGCTTGTTTGTTCGTGGTTGAACATATCCCAAGATGGGTCTAAGGAGAACGAGCAAAAGGCCGAGCAGTTTTGATCCCGCGTGGGGGCGAACTATTGCACCTCTTGCGAGCAGACTGCCATCGCACAGCACGATCCTTAGCTACCCAGTGGAGCAACATACTGAAATAATGCAACAAGTTTGTTGGGTGTTCAGCACGGTCTCGTTTAACGTACGCTCTTGACCCCGGTGTTTGGCGTGGTCCGTTACTCGAGCTTAGGATCTCCCAAGCGTCGTCCATACCCTCGTCGTCGTCATTCCATGCCTCGATGGCATTGCACAACAAAGCCTCCATATCCGGAAGTGACAGTTATGCGGATTTTATACCGTTTTACCGTTGGGGTTGCGCAAAAGTAAATTACAGTGACGGTAAACGTCAAAATACAGTCTGATTATACCGTCGCATCATTGGGGATGCCCTTAACCCCCTTAAGTAAGAGGTGAGGTGGTCTGAGCTTACAAAGTTCCATATAACCTCATTGAAACAGTATTTCGGGTCAAAACAACAGTGGAAGTATTTTACAATGACATGAATTGGTTTGTCAACCAGGAGTCCATCAGCTCCTGATACTCTTGTATGTATATGTGCGTCTATATATGGGTATAAGATGGATTTAGTCAGTAAAGAGCGTATTTCCTGAGTCTGCTTCTCCTGACGAATTATTGGAGAAACTGGTTTTGACACTTACTGATGGTCTTAACGTTAGATCAAAGCATCACCCACCTCTATCTGCCAGAACCGACTTCGAACGAGTAACTTGTACTCATCGTTGTAGCCCAAAAAGAGGACATTACACGCACAGCTGGCACTTGGCGCCAGCGTCTTGCAGAACGACAGCTGATTGATCACGGACACAAACGCGGCCAAAAGATGTAAAACTGCTCCACCCCCAGGGACCACGGGTGCAGCGGATTCTCCTTGACACTGGCATCAAAGTAGCCCTGTTGGACGGTCAGGAGCTGGATGTTGGCCCCAAAGAGCGTCCTGGCCACGAGGGTGAAGGACTGGACCGCCTTGTCCAGCAGCCACACGCAGCCCATCACCAGCGTGAACGTGAGCACGAGCAGCAGCGCTGGGAAGATGCGGTGCGAGTAAAAGTAGGCGTACGTAAACGAGCTTCTGGCGTTTACCTTGAAGAGGATGACCGAGATAAGGTAGCCAGAGAGGATGAAGAACACGTCGACGCCTGTAAACCCGCCTTCGATCGAGTGCCGGTACGCGTGGAACAGGACCACGGAAACCACCGCGAGCGTCCGTAGCCTGTCGATGTCGGGCCGGTACTTGATCGGGTGCTGGGGTTCGGCTAGCAAACTCGGTCGTGACTGCTCCGTTGGAGGTGTCGTCGGTAGTCGGCTTAGAGCATCCCCACCGGTGCGACTGTAAACGCTATTTTACAGTTCTATCCGGGCAATTTACAGTTTTGACAATCCCACAGGGCGACTGTGACTGGTGCCCGAACAGGGCTTATGTATCAATCCGAACCTTACAAACCCGATATCGTCGAGTAGTTGAAATTATCTCAAGTTCATGACCAAACAGCTAACTACCGGTACCGGTAGGCGAATCCGAGGGTGATCTCACATATACATTATTAGTTTTTGTGTGCGCCGCGCATGAAAGCAACACACTTCAACCAAGACATCGTTTTCTTAGTTTTTCCTTACAAATGCACAACGCTACATATTTTCGTATCGATCAACCCTATTCCCACAACAAGCACTTCTTGGACGGGTTCAAGTACGAGTCGGTGGGGCACTGGAACACACGGGCAAACTCAGCGTTGTTTTGCAACGCCCCTGTCACGCGGTACCGGCCGCGCGGGTGCTCCCACGACAAAGATGCGCGGAGGTAGGCATCCGTGTTCTTGGAGCACG
>NW_009798462.1:14081-19553 GCF_000520075.1 Aphanomyces astaci
GACGCTGTCGCGTACTGCCAGTCGGTTGTCCATCAAATGTTTGTTGAGCTGCTGTTTCGAGGCCTGTTGGCCTGGCTCGATGACTTGCTGGGGTCCGCCAAGACGACGGACGAGCTGCTCGACTTGTTGGACCAAGTCCTGTCCATCTGTGCCCAGTTTGGACCCAAGTTGAGCCCGAAGAAGTGTCATTTCTTTCTGCGCGAGGCACAATGGTGTGGCAAGGTGATTTCGGCCGATGGAATCATCCATTCCCCAAGCCGAATTCAAGGACTCGTGGATATATCGCCGCCGACGACCGCGGCCGACCTCCAGCAGGTTGTGTGTGCCACCAACTGGATGCGGGCGAGCATCCCCGGCTACAACCAGCTGGTGGATCCGTTGCGATGTCTGCTCGACGTGGCCACCAAGGCAGCCGGAAGCTGCAAGAATACAGCGTTAGTGCGTGTTGCACTCCCTGCCGTGGGATGGTCGTCCGACCATCTCAGGTGTTTCAACGATGTGAAACACGCGTTGGCACATGTGGTGCCCCTGTCGCATCCGCGAGAAGACATGACGGTCTGCGTCTTCACGGACGCCAGTGACCTGTTTTGGGGTGCGGTCGCCACAAAAGTACCGCTAGCGGACCTCGACTTGCCTCTCGAAGCCCAGCGGAACCAGCCGCTTGCGTTCATCAGTTGGTCATTTTCTGGCGCGAGTGCGCGCTGGCCCATTGTCGAGAAGGAGGCCTATGCCGTGGTCGAGTCGTGCAAGAGACTCGACTACCTGGTCGTACGCCCTGGTGGTTTCCGTCTGTTTACGGATCACCGCAACTTGGTGTACATCTTCAACCCAAGTGGCTCGAACGCCAACATGGCCAAGTACCAGGCCGACAAGCTGCAGCGATGGTCGCTGGTGATGTCGACCTTCCCGTACACCATTGAGTGCGTCTTGGGTGACGCAAATGTATGGGGCGACCTCCTGAGCCGATGGGGTTCGGCTTCGACGGATCAACCAGTTGCGAATGTTCGCAAGTTGATCCATGTGGTGTCACCCCTGCAACAAGTGGATTTCGAGTGGCCGACAGCCGCTACGATCAGCGACATCCAACGTTCAACCATGGAAGGGGGAGGGACCCCCCCAAATGGCGTGGATTGGGACGACGACTCCCATTTTTACGTGGACCCAGATGGACGAATCTGGATCCCTGACGGTGCTGTTGGCCTACAGCAGCGGATTTGTGTGATCGCTCACCATCAGTTCCTGATACTCTTGTATGTATATGTGCGTCTATATATGGGTATAAGGATTTAGTCAGTAAAGAGCGTATTTCCTGAGTCTGCTCCCCCTGACGAATTATTCGAGAAACCGGTTTTGACGCTTACTGATGGTCTTAACGTTAGATCAAAGCATCACCCACCTCTATCTGGCAGAACCGACTTCGAACGAGTAACTTGTACTCATCTTTGTAGCCCAAAAAGAGGGCATTGCACGCAAAGCTGGTCATCATCACACCCACTTGGCGCCAGCGCCTTGCAGAACGACAGCTGATTGATCACGGACACAAACAGCGGCCAAAAGATGCAAAACTACTCCTCCAACCCCAGGGACCACGGGTGCAGCGGATTCTCCTTGACACTGGCATCAAAGTAGCCCTGTTGGACGGTCAGCAGCTGGATGTTGGCCACAAAGGGCGTCCCGGCCACGAGGGTGAAGGACTGGACCGCCTTGTCCAGCAGCCACACGCAGCCCACGACCAGCAGCGCTGGAAAGATGCGGTGCGAGTAAAAGTAGGCGTACTGGACCGCCTTGTCCAGCAGCCACACGCAGCCCACGACCAGCGTAAGCGTGAACACGAGCAGCAGCGCTGGGAAGATGCGGTGCTAGTAAAAGTAGGCGTACGTCAACGAGCTTCTGCGTTTTTCCTTGAAGGGGATGCCCGAGATAAGGTAGCCAGAGATGACGAAGAACACGTCGACGCCTGTAAACCCGCCTTCGACCGAGTGCCGGTACGCGTGGAACAGGACCACGGAAACCACCGCGAGCGTCCGTAGCCTGTCGATGTCGGGCCGGTACTTGATCGGGTGCTGGGGTTCCGGAGATGTTACTTCTTCGGCTAGCAAACTCGGTCGTGACTGCTCCGTTGGAGGTGTCGTCGGTAGTCGGCTTAGAGCATCCCCACCGGTGCGACTGTAAACGCTATTTTACAGTTCTATCCGGGCAATTTACAGTTTTGACAATCCCACAGGGTGACTGTGACTGGTGCTCGAACAGGGCTTATGTATCAATCCGAACCTTACACACCCGATATCGTCGAGTAGTTGAAATTATCTCAAGTTCATGACCAAACAGCTAACTAGGCGAATCCGAGGGTGATCTCACATATGCATTATTAGTTTTTTGTGTGAGCCGCGCATGAAAGCAACACACTTCAACCAAGACACTGTTTTCTTAGTTTTTCCTTACAAATGCACAACGCTACATATTTTCGTATCGATCAACCCTATTCCCACAACAAGCACTTCTTGGACGGGTTCAAGTACGAGTCGGTGGGGCACTGGAACACACGGGCAAACTCAGCGTTGTTTTGCAACGCCCCTGTCACGCGAAACCGATAGGGCGGGTGCTTTCTCTTCAAAGATCTGAGGAGGTTGGCATCCGTGTTCTTGTAGCACGCGGATTGGGCGAACGACAAGTAGAACAACTTGTCGCCTGCTTCTGCCGTATATTGGGACGGGAACTCCTTCAAGTACTCGTGGTACGCGCGGAAACTGGTCTTGAGCCCCCCGTTGTCCGCAATGGTTTCGCCCAAAGTGATCGTACCGTTGATGTTGCCCAATACAGTGCCATTCACTTCGCTCTTGACAACAAAGTTGGAGTATTGATCGCTAATGCACTGGGCTTTCGTCTTGAACGCATCGTTGGTGGCGTTCGACCACCACTGTTTCAAGTTGCCATCGCCATCGTATTTGCGGCCTTCGTTGTCAAACCCGTGGGTAATTTCGTGTCCGATGATCGCCCCGATGGCACCAAAGTTCTGGGCGGGGTCAAATTGGCCGTCAAAGAGTGGTTTTTGCAAAATGCCGGCCGGGAACACAATTTTGGTGTCGTGGGGGCTGTATAACGCGCTCACTCTCTGGGCGGCTACGACGAACCTGCGCTTGTCCACAGGTTGGCCCTTCAGCTTCAAGTTGGTGTCGATGTTCACTTGAGACACCTTCCACCGGTTGTTCAAATACGACTTCGAGTCAAACGTCAGCGTGGGGTACAGCTGCGGCTTCTCCGGGCCACCCAACAAGTGTACAAACTTGGACAGCTTTGTTTGTGCGTTGGCGCGGGTCGAGTTGTCCAACCAGTCGGCGGTGGCAATGCCAGTAGAGAAGGACGACTTCAAGGCCTTGACCAGGTCGTCGGCCGTCTTGGCCGTATCAGCCGACCACACCGCGTCTAAGAAGTACTGGCCCAAGATATCACCCACGGTCTCGCGTGTCTGATCCTTGCAGAACGTTTCACGAGAAGGTTCCACCGTTTCGCCTTTGAGCTTCTTGCCGAATAAGTTCCAGTTGGTCGTCTGGAATTCAGGGGCCAAGTGGTTCGACGAGGCGTGGATGAGCTTGTACTCCACGATGGTGCGGAGATTGTCCAGCGTCGCGTCCTTCAACAACTCTTCGGTCTTGTCAAAGTAGTTCAAGTCGTAAAGCCTCACCCAGTCGTTCGACCCACCCCACTGGTCGTAGATGTCGAAGCCGTGGGCCTTGAGCCACGAGCCGACAAGCAGCGGGTACTTCTGGTTTAGTTGGGAGTACGTAAGCGCAGTATACGGAGACACAACGGCCTCGCTCTCTTCGAGTCTGCTGAGGGCGACACCCGCCAGAGTTTGCTCGAAACGGATGATCACCGGCACGGCAGCCTCCGCTTGCTCAGCAGAGTAGCCAGCTAGCTGCAACACCGTCGCAATGTACACCTTGTAGTCGGCTTCGACGGTCTCCCACTCGGAATGGTTGGTGTAGTATGAGCGACTCAGCGGCAGGGGGGTTCGGAAACCGAAGAGGGCGTTCTTGGTCGAGTCGTTGTCGTCAGCGCTGGAGAAGATGTTCACGAAGGCAGGGATGCCGTTCTTGACCAATTCACCAGCCACGATGAGGAGGTCCAATGTGGTGTTGGCCGACCGAATGGCTTTGAACGAGTCCTCCAGCGGAGTCAGGCCGAGCGACGATAGCGTAGCCGTGTCCAAACAGGAGTTGTAAAACTGACCAAGCTTGGTCGTGTTGTCAGAGAAAATCTTGCTCAATACGGCTTCGTTTTGGATGTTGATCTCGTAGAACGGCGTACCGATGTGGGTTTTGCCCGGGGGTATCACAGTATCATTGTGCCACGCGCCACACGCATATTGGTAAAAGTCGTCGCAGGGATTGATGGAGTAGTCGATGAGCTTGGTCACAGACTCGGGGAGTTCCGTGACGGAGCCAGCCGTAGCGGCAGCGGCCAACACGCTGAGGGAGATGAGGACTTTGACCATCGTAGAGCAAAAAGGAAAATGAAGTTGGCCAAAAATGTCGACCATTGAAGCGAAGACCAGGCGTGCAAGTCGTTCAACGCAACCTGCCGGATTCCCATAAGGAATATCTTTACCAAGGTGTCTGCATGCACCAATCCATCTCGATGAGATATTGAAGTCGACATGTGGAATAGATTACTCGTAGATCCATGCACTAGTTGTGATTGGCCTTCGTCAGGAATTAGTTCCAGTCGTATGGTGCCCTTCATCTATAAACTACCCATTGGCCATCCAACTAGATACCTGCAACGGAATAATTCCCTCATTAACTGTAAATGTAAAACAGTTGACTGTTGTTTTGACCCGAAATACTGTTTCAATGAGGGAGGTATCACTGTAACCTGGGACGCTGTCCTACCCCCGGTGAGTACATACGATGCTAAATCTACGATGCTAAATCTTCGGGGGTTAAGTGCTTGTCACTGGTTAGCGATAGCTAACCACTAGCGATGCCTCAGTATGAGGTGATGTTGTCCGAGCATACAAAGTTCTATAGAAACAAACACTCATATAAATGGGAGAATTGTACCTTATAGTTACTTGTACTGTATATAGTATCGTTAGAGAATCAGATAAACTCAAATGATATTGATACAGTTCTGGGCAAGACAGGAAAATCGTTCAGGAATGCTGAATGCTAGTACCATGCAATGGACGTTAAATGGGCGAGTACCACTATTAATCAAGCGAAGTGATCACGTGGTATATTCGTTCGAGAATAATTCTCCCATAGCAGGGATACAGTCGGCGACGGAATTTAAGGGGCACTTACTACTTCGATTATTCGGAAACACACGGTATGATTAGCTGAGAAGCTTCGAAATTCGTTCAATATTGTGGCCAACCATATTCGAGACTCTGGATTTTCTGCAGTTTCAAACATCGAGGTATTTTAAATTGATTGGTACGATGCGCCTCTTACAAAGATAAGCGTTTGA
>NW_009798463.1:0-2091 GCF_000520075.1 Aphanomyces astaci
ACACATACAAACGATTCGGCTCAATTCCTAATTCATTGTTGAGTTACATCTTTTAAGTCTGTCCGTCTGGCGGTGTCCCCATAAAGGCCGCGACTCGTTCGCGCAAAGATGTCTTAATGCGGCTCTTCAACGCCGGCCACATATTCTCGATCGGGTTCAACATCGGGGAGTACGGCCCTAGTTTTAAGAACGAAGCGTCTTGACCCGTCATGTTAGGGGTCAACAGAGAGACGTACCGGAGTTTGTGGTGCAGGGATGGCCTCTTCCATCGAGTTCAGATTCAAAAATGGTGAAAGCGCGCGAAACTCTTCGCGCGCTTCGATCTTTCTAGATTCCCAGCTCGAATTATAATGATTGTTAGGTGAATTATATTTTCGAAAGTTGGAATTAACCGTAGGTTGGGTGAATTATAACGGCGATATTTTACGTCGGCGTGAAATATAATGGAGGTTGGGTGAATTATATTGGCGATTCGGTGAAATATATCGGAGGTTGGTGGAAATATATCGAAAATAAGCTGGAATTAAACGCAAAATGGTGTAGTATACTCCTACGGTATTCGATTCTACTACTGATCTCCCCCCAACTTTGGAACGGGCTAATTTCAATAAAATGTAGAAACGAATATTATTAAATGTCGAAGGGTTTTCAAATATTCAAATGCATGCATTTTGCTTGAAAAGCTTATTGCCAATTCAAGATGAAGCTTCGTATGTTGTTGGAAGACAAACACGCCTTATACGTGAAGCATTTACAGCAGCCAAGTGCAACGTATTCTGAACTCGCAGTATGGACAAAAGATACATTCAATTTAAACTCTACACCGTCGAAACAAACGGTTGGACGCGCCATCACCCACCATCAAACTCAAAGTCAACGCGCCGACATCAAGGCCCGGTCGATTGACCGCAAGGTGTCGCTGCCCGTTGTGGAAACAAGGCTTGTCCAGTGGGTCCTACGGTGCGAGGAACTTGGCGTGTGCCTAACTGGTGAGCTCATACGCAAGCAAGCGACGGCGCTTTGCGACGAACTTGACATACCTGCCTCGAGGCGCCTTACCTTTTCCAAAGGATGGTTATACAAGTTTCAACAAAAGCACGGGTTTACCAGCAAGAACCAGCACGGCGAAGCTGCTTCGACGTCCCTTGCTGCCATCGAGAATGGCCGACGGGATATCCAGGCAGCTACAAGCGGCTTCAGTTCGCCGAACATATACAATATGGATGAAACTTCGCTTTTCTACTGTTTGTCACCTCACCGCTCCATCACGCGAAATCGGGTCCCCGGGACAAAGAAGTCTTCCAAGCGGATCACACTGGCTCTCACGACGAACGCGGACGGCTCGAATGTCGTTGACCCCCTATTCATTGGGACAGCAGTACAGCCAAGATGTTTTAACCGACGTACCGGAATTGAGCTGGGCATCGACTATCATGCCAGCAAGAAAGCGTGGATAAAAACGGACGCATCTTCAACGACGTTTTGACGGCGATGAACGAGAAGATGGTCGAACAAGACAGGAAAGTCTTGCTTCTCGTTGACAATGCTCCGCCGCATATGCTTGACGAAAGGACTGTGTTGGCCAACGTCAAAATCAAGATGCTTCCACCCAATACAACAACGCACCTGCAGCCTCAAGATGCTGGCATCATTGGAGATGAGTATCTTAAATAACCTCTGAAGCTTTATAGGGTTGAGGAAAACTCCGGAACTTAGTACCAGAATCCATGAAATGGGTCCATTTTGGGGATTCGAATCCTCGACCATGATTGGCCAGATCTGTTGACTTGTAATTGGCCAGATCTGTTGACTTGTAATTGGCCAGATCTGTTGACTTGTGATTGGCCAGATCTGTTGACTTGGTGCAACGCTTTTCTGTTGTTGGCACTTCGAATGGAGCGTGGAGGTGGAAGCGTGGAGGATGACCCACATGAAGTGGAGGTCAATCAGAGGCGCGGTGGGAGCGAACAAGTTAATGATAACCTCCATCTTTATGCATAGTGACGTAGAATCATCACATGTATACACTTGTAGGAACTACGAAAAGCAACTTAGGCGGCGCCCGACGCCGCAGCTTAGTCAGCCGCGCCT
>NW_009798463.1:4700-6485 GCF_000520075.1 Aphanomyces astaci
GTACATCCGACAGGAGTTGTACCAGCGCATATCAACGATATCTTAAAAGAACCAGATAAGTACTAGTATAGAAGCACTCATCTGCAGCTGGCGCTTTGTCGAGGCGTGCTACTTTAGGTGCAAGCCACTCCTTCGTAGCTACGCATTTCCGAACGTCGTACAGATAGTAGAACAACTAAACTAACACAATATGAGTCTCAATGAATTCAATGCTTCGTATGCCTATGCCTCTGTCATCCCTACTAGCCACAACGCTTCAACGGCGAATGACCCATGGGACGACTTCACAGTGACCTCGCCGATCATCCACGAAGTCCACGAATTTGGCTCCATCTAGTCTACGGATAGGGAAAACTTGTTACTAGTATCACCGAAATCGTCGATATAAAATCCCTCGCTTTTACTTTGCTTTCAATTTTTACGGAAAAAGAAAAGGAGAAGTCATCTCCGAAATCTCCCTATTGCCTCGTTTAAGGCCAAGCTGAAGCAGCGCCAGCTACAAAATGCATTGGATCAGATCAGCATGGTGATGGAACGCGCGACAGAGTGGACTTTACGAGGTACCACTTGTCGAGGCCATGTCATGAGCGAAAGAAGCAAGGCGGTCGGTTTCGCCAGCGACGATCTCGAACTGCTGGGGACGAACTGGCATCCTCGACAGCGAGCTGTTTGTGTTGAGCAATCGATTGGATGTTGCCAACCTTGCGTGAAAAGTAATAACTGTCAATTCTAATAAACTGTGGAAAATTCATTTTTGTCCCTGTTCCAAAGTTGGGGGGAGATCAGTAAGTACTGCTAGTATTAATAGTACTGTAGTGACTCCAATTTCGAAACCAACCTTAAGATCGGCGCATTTTCCAACGTTCATGGATCGTCGTCAAGTCCTCTTTGTGCATTACCATGACATGAAAAAACAACCTTGGAGTTGGATCGCGATGAAGTCCGAATATTTGACATGGCAACACGTTTGCTGATAGAGATTACTATAATAGTATCCAACGAAGTCCCATCCAAGTGTGTGGCCGCGTTGCTTGAGGACACTCGTCGCGTCGTGCAGCGCAGATCCGTGTTCACAGTCAGTGTGTGCTTCAAGTCACTTCCGCAAGCGGCATTCAGGGTGTCTACTACAGACATAGCCGGAGAAAAAGATTGTTGGTGGTAGTACTACTGAGCGATGCACTGCAGCATTGTTCACTACGTAGGCGTCAAAGGTGAGGGGCATCGCCTCCAGCGAGCACCGGGACCTGTTATGACAACAACCATTCTACCGGTAACGTGACGGATCTGTGATTTGCCGATTTTGAGCTCCATTCACTGTCAATCGACCATATCTGGCGAAGTTCAAATTATCTCGACGTGAAAGTTGCAGTGTCGAAAATTCTTTGTTAATCAGGGCAAATAAAATGTCAAAGTTAAGTAGTGTAAGAGTTTGAATCAGGGCACATAAAATGTCAGAAGTTATTGATAGTATTATTTAAGGCGGCTTCAAGGAGCGCGCGACATGCAGTTAGCCTCATTTACATGCGGTCGAGGTCTTTGGCAGTACAAACATCATGCGTTATGAAGTTACATTGTAATTAGCGAAGTGCATTCAAAACAATGTTCGATCGGAGATAAGTGGCGTGCCCCCTGAGGTCACCAGCATCGAAGTTGATGCAGTTGGATTAGGTGTAGGGTGCGCTTGAAGGTGTACTCTGTCCATGTAGAGTACACCTACAGTACAAACAGTACAGTGAACGACGTAGGTACTGGCGCACAGTGGTACAATCAAATATGAAGAACAAA
>NW_009798463.1:6585-9252 GCF_000520075.1 Aphanomyces astaci
ACAGGCACGGCCGCCGCAGCTTGCTCGGCAGAGTATCCAGCCAACTGCAACACCGACGCAATGTACACCTTGTAGTCGGCTTCGACGGACGCCCATCTGGTAGGGTTGTTGTAGTACATGGGGAACAACGGCAAGGTGGGATGGAAACCGAAGAGGGCGTGTTTTGTCCTATTGTTGGCGTTACCGGCCGATATGATGTCCACGAAGGCAGGGATGCCGTTCTTCACCAACTGCCCGTCCACGATGAGGAGGTCCAACGTCGTGTTGGCCGAGCGAATGGCTTTGAACGAGTCCGCCAACGGAGAGAGGCCGAGCGACGTCAGTGTGGCCGTGTCCAAGCACGAGCTATAGAACTCTCCGAGCTTGGGCTTGTTTTCAGACAAAATCTTGTTCAACACGACTTCATTTTGGATGGCGATCTTGTCGAACGACTTCACGATGCCGGCTTTGTCCGGGGGGATCACAGCATCCTTGTGCCACGCACCGCATGCGTATTGGTAAAAGTCTTCGCAGGGGTTGGCGGAGTAGTCGATGAGCTTGGTCACAGACTCGGGGAGTTCCGTCACGGAGCCGGCCGTGGCAGCAGCAACCAATGCACTTAGGGAGACGAGGACTTTGGCCATCGAAGAGCAAAAAGGAAAATGGAGTTTGCCGATGTCAACCATTGAAGTGATACGACATTACCCCACAATCATTCGACTTGCGATGCCTACTGTACTACTTCGAAGTCTACTACTCCGGAGTACTACATGTACTAGTATATTCTACTGCACAGTACTAACGTTAGTACTATGTACAGTAGTGACGTTTATTCGCGATTAATGTAGTAAGCTTACAGTACAGTATCAGCTACTGAGTAGAAGGAATCTTTTGCGCTGTCAGCTAGCTAGCGGTCTTCGCATACGTCGAACGTTAGACATACCGGTACCGGTATGAGTGCTGGGCGATGGTGGGAATGCTGCGACGTTCTGCTCGGTCAGCACCTTATGGGAGGGTATATGAGCGGTATACACCCTCGTATATGTAACATGGCCGGCCATGTAGTGCATGAATACGAGGAAGAATTATGGCCATGCATAGGCGCATCCGGCTTACTTTGTGTACTGTACTGTACGTGTGGGACAACATGATAAGCTTACCAGCAGGATTCCAGCCTGTCTAAGACATGTCACATGTCACGTTGCAGGTGATAATACTACAGTAAGCTCTCGCTTAACTCCGCACAGCACAGGGTTGGAATGACAAGTGCGGAGTTACAGTGGAGTTACATTTTACAATAAAAATACAAAAAAATTAATACTGATGTAATCAGGACAAAGTGGTGGTGTAGGTACAACACTACTGTATCATCAAGCATGCATTGGTGGTCAGAGTTCAATTCGACGATAGTTCGTGGGGAAGGCGAACGCCTTAACGTTTGTCCATACTTGATGAACTTGCTGGTACGCGCATACGGTCAGTGCGAGCCATAGTCCGTTCATAGGATAGCGTTGAACGAGCTGCCAAGACCAAACGTCCTAGGCTCTGCAGGTGTCAAAGATGGTCATCCGCCTCATGTGCTAGACGCCAGCGACCTGTATTAAAGCTACCTGGGAAAATGTGTTGTCGTCAACGATTAAGAACTCGTTTGTGATGGCGGATATCGGAGTCAACTTGTTGTCAAACGTCGTAAGTAGTGATGACAACGTAGATGACGAAGTAGTCGAATTGAATGTGCTTGCGCAGATCCATAGACTTGAAGACTAGTGATATGAATCGTTTTTTGCATTGTGATGACCGAAATCCGATGAATACATCGCATCAATAATGACCGAAATGATAATATAATTGTTTTCATTCTTCGTTTTTAATTTTTGTTCTCAGCACGATGTTTTGGACCAAAACGTGAGTAATGCGGAGTTAGTGGCTGCGGAGTTAAGCGAGAGCTTACTGTACCGTACTTTTAAAGGGTACCAATATTTCCCAGGATCGTCCAACAATGACCGAAAATTCGTACCCGAAGTTCGAAGGTGTGAGTAACCTGAAGTTTTATTTCAGGAATTTCAAATTCTGGGTTTGCTAACCCGAAAGGTCTCTATCGATCGTCCGAGTCGGGCGGGTATTTGTAAATATTTTTATTCCAATTCGGCCAACTTGTTTTCATTCACTAAACGCGCTGGAGTAAAACGAACCCGATGCCGATCCGCCACGAATCCTGTGCATCGACCGATGAGGTAAGCCTGCAGTGTCGTTTCGGTCAAACTACAGCTCATAAACCAGCAGTATGCTGTTGAAGGGTGACAAGAACGATGTCCGCGATAGAAATAGGTTCACAAACACGATGTTGTGGCGTAATGGAAGCGCGCCTGCTTACAGGAGACCTGGGTTCAATTCCCAGCGATGTCAATTTAGATTTACACACGAGATGGTGTTACCAGTGTTTGCGATTTGGATACTTTGAACGATGTTAACCCTAACGATAGAGCCTGTTCCAAAGAATTAATGGTTGCATGTGTTGCATTATACTTACTAGTAGAACTATATTAATGCTACTCCAGAGTACTCCAGGAGTAGAATTTATCTCACTCTTGTATCAAATACTTGTAAGATTTAATATTGAGCTTGTCCGACACGTAATACAGTTTTTATTATAATTGCACTTCTAAATTTAATTACTTGAACACTTTA
>NW_009798463.1:9352-11604 GCF_000520075.1 Aphanomyces astaci
ATTGGTAAAAGTCTTCGCAGGGGTTGGCGGAGTAGTCGATGAGCTTGGTCACAGACTCGGGGAGTTCCGTCACGGAGCCGGCCGTGGCAGCAGCAACCAATGCACTTAGGGAGACGAGGACTTTGGTCATCGAAGAGCAAAAAGGAAAATGGAGTTTGCCGATGTCAACCATTGAAGTGATACTGTACATCATTACCCCACAAATCATTCGACTTGTCATGCTTATTACTAGTATGCCCTACAGGTACTTTCTTATACACAGTACTAGCTAGTACTTTCGTTGTGTATACCCTCGCATATGTATTTACGCACTATGGCCGACCTTTCATCGAACACCATTCATGACCATTCATGACTCTCTTCATGGCGTCATACCGGTCGGTATACGTACTAGCCTGTTCCGAGTAAAGCCTCGAATTGGGTAGGAACGAGGTGGCATAGTATTTTCATCGAGTTCGCACTTGCGACATACACACTCATATAATTATTTCATTTGCCAATACTGTACACCACCAGCCAACCATTCCACAGCACATGCCACACGAAATTGGCAGTGAAGCGACACAATCGCTCATGCTGTACTAGTATGCTGCTAACAGTGGTCGAGAGCACCCATTTTGTGCTTGTATTTGAGATTCTAAGAAAAAATATATGAAATTCAGTAGGCATACGTAGTTTTCCTCAGTGAATTCGATTCTGGCATTAAAATACCTTGATTCACTTGACTTTTCGAGTACAGGTCGAAATACCTTTCAAATATCGCATGAAAAACTTGCATAACATTATATATTGTAACCTTGAGGTGTAACGGTTACACATTGATTTTAAATGGTCAAATCCAATACAACACTTAAGTGTAAAAGAATGCTTCATTAAAATGAAAACTGTAAGAACAAATTAATAATTTTATAAAATAGAAAGGGTCGTGGATGGTCTCGACCACTGTAAATACTATTAATACCTATTAATAGTACTTCGAAGTAGTTTGGCGCAGTGATTAGTGATAGAGAAAATTGATGCGGGCGTGCATGGTACTACAGTAAGATGTTGTCGATGGCGGCTGCATCAGCTATAACGTTACATACCCTGGCGACACCTGGCCGCCCCATTCAGTCAACAACTGAATAATTCCCTCATTAAAACGGTTCCACTGAATTATTACATCCGGATACACCTTTTCTCCAGTAGCCCCGTAACCTGGGACTCCGTCCTACCCCCGGTGAGTACATACGATGCTAAATCTCCGGGGTTAACTGCATCGCTAGTGGTTACTGTAGCTATCGCTAATCACTGAGATGCACATTAACCCCTAGTAAGAGGTGAGGTGGTCTGAGCATACAAAGTTCTTTATAAATCTCATTGAAACAGTCAAAACAACAGTGGAACTGTTTTAATGAGGGAATTGTAAATCAGCAACTCCACGCTGGTTTGCATTGGCTGTGCCTTAATTTTGTTTTGGCCAATTAATGAATTTTCTTCCACCTCATACCAAGGCGTGAATGACGTCTCCAAGGTTTAGGTAGAATTCAAAATACGACGTTTTGATTGGCTCTGCCACTTACTCGGACGAGGTTCTTACTGGTACCGCATCTTGTGGCAACTACAAGGGATTGAACCATACGGGACTGACCAGCTTCACCTACCCGGTAACACGTTGAACGACGTGCATCGTCTCAAAAAGGCGTTGATTTTGACATTTATATCATCGAACAAGTAGGTGAAGCTGGGTATTTGGCTCACAAGCGGATGGCACTGCTTGATATGGCGAGCTGATTGGCTACTATGACAGCCACGAAGAGTCATGAAAAGTGCTAACATTTGTGAATGGCCGGCTGGTTACATGCCTGTTTCGATCGCTAATGTACATGCACGAGGGGTAGCTGGCATACAGTAACTTACTTATATACCAAGGTCAACAATTGCCATATGGGAACATCACATGGTAAGTCCAATGATTTGTGGGGTAATGTTGTATAAACTTCAATGGTTGACATCGGCAAACTCCATTTTCCTTTTTGCTCTTCGATGGTCAAAGTCC
The DNA here is from genome assembly GCF_000520075.1 of Aphanomyces astaci. Classification (NCBI taxonomy): domain Eukaryota; phylum Oomycota; class Saprolegniomycetes; order Saprolegniales; family Verrucalvaceae; genus Aphanomyces; species Aphanomyces astaci. The sequence continues at coordinate 11,391 of NW_009798463.1, forward strand.
TCGTCTCCCTAAGCGCATTGGCTGCTGCTGCCACGGCCGGCTCCGTGACGGAACTCCCCGAGTCTGTGACCAAGCTCATCGACTACTCCGCCAACCCCTGCGAAGACTTTTACCAATACGCGTGCGGTGCGTGGTACAAGGATGCTGTGATCCCCCCGGACAGACCCAGCATCGACACGTCGTTCTCCAAGATCTCCATTCAGAACGAAGTCGT
>NW_009798463.1:11704-12427 GCF_000520075.1 Aphanomyces astaci
AATTTAATTACTTGAACACTTTAGGGCCCGTCTGGATACCACTTTTATTGAGAAATATCGCGATAATTTTGCAAAATATTCAAGAATCTCAGCGACCTCAATTTGGCGTGTCTGGATGCAACTTCTTGACCAAGTTATATTCCATAATTTTATCAGAAATATCGTGAAAACCACAAGAAATAATATTCTACTCATGAGTAGAACATTTTGACGATATTGACAATGCGCGTTGAATTGACTGGGCATTTCGGAATGAGAAAGGCCATCGTGATTGCCTTCCTACGTCGATGGCTCATCCGCCGCCGCCTGGCCAAGGAACTCTTCGCCAGACAGATGGAGTATCACTACCTCGCCTTCGTCCACAAGACACCAAAGAGGACGTCCATCCTCAGTGGTCTATCCTCTGATTGGCTGTTCATTTCCAAACTTCCTTTAATTCTATGGCATCCAGACACACCATCCAAAATCATTCTTGGATCTTGAAACCCAAGATTTCCTGCAATGTCGAAAAATGTTTTTTATTCAATATTCCAATATCCCATAAAATTGGTGGGTGGCATCCAGACGGGCCCTTATACATATAATTATTAAGAGGTTCTGAGGATTTTGTCACCCGAATAAGGCATGTACTAGGTATTATTCAAGTGACTTACCGACCAGGATTTAAATTCACAGTCACATAGGAAAATTTCAATTTTAGAAATTCGAAGAGCAAATTAACCA
>NW_009798463.1:12527-14804 GCF_000520075.1 Aphanomyces astaci
AGATCTCCATTCAGAACGAAGTCGTGTTGACCAAGATTTTGTCTGAAAACAAGCCCAAGCTCACTGAGTTCTACAGCTCGTGCTTGGACACGGCCACACTGACGTCGCTCGGCCTCTCTCCGTTGGCGGACTCGTTCAAAGCCATTCGCTCGGCCAACACGACGTTGGACCTCCTCATCGTGGCCGGGCAGTTGGTGAAGAACGGCATCCCTGCCTTTGTGGACATCAAATCGAGCGGTAACGACAACGATACGACCAAGAACGCCCTCTTCGGTTTCCAAGCCCCCTTGTCGCTGGCTCGCACGTACTACACCAACCCTACCAGATGGGCGTTCATCCAAGCCGACTACAAGGTGTACATTGCATCGGTGTTGCAGTTGGCTGGATACACTGCCGAGCAAGCTGCGGCGGCCGTGCCGGTGATCATCCGTTTTGAGCTATCTCTGGCCGGTGTCACCCTCAGCAAGCTCGAAGAAATGGAAGCTGTGGTCTCCGCGTACACTGCGTTCACGTTTCATGAACTGGACCAAAAGTACCCGCTGCTCGTCGGTTCGTGGCTCAAGGGCAACGGCTTCAACGTCCGCGACCAATGCGGGGGGGCGACCGACTGGGTTGGGTTTTACAGCTTGAACTACTTTGACAAGACCGAAGAGTTGTTGAAGAACACGTCATTGGAAGACCTCCGCACCATCGTGGAGTACAAGCTCATCCACGCCTCGTCCACCCACCTGACCCCTGAATTCCGCACGGCCAACTGGAACTTGTTCGGCAAGAAGATCGGTGGCCAAAAGACGGAGCCTACTCGTGAAAAGTTCTGCTTGGGTCAAACGAGCGTCACCGTTGGGGAGCTCCTGGGCAAGTACTTCTTGGAAGCGGTGTGGTCGGCCAACACAGCCAAGACTGCTGACGAATTGGTGAAGGCCTTGAGATCATCCTTCTCCACTGGTATTGCCACCGCGGACTGGTTGGATAACTCGACTCGCACCAACGCGCAAACCAAGTTGTCAAAGTTTGTGCACTTGCTGGGGGGGTCTGAGAAGCCACAGCTATACCCCACCCTGACATTCGACACGAAGTCGTACTTGAACAACCGCTGGAAGGTATCGCAAGTGAACCTCGACACCAACTTGAAGCTGAACGGCCAACCTGTGGACAAGCGGAGGTTCTCCATGTCCCCCCAAACGGTGAACGCGTACTACAGCCCTAGCGTCAATCAAATTGTGTTCCCAGCTGGCATTTTGCAAAACCCGTTCTTTGACGGCCAGTTCGATGCTGCTCAGAATTTTGGGGCCATCGGGATGGTTATCGGCCACGAAATCACTCACGGGTTCGACAACAGAGGCCGTAGCTACGATGGCGACGGCAACTTGAACCCGTGGTGGTCGAATGTCACCTCCGTTGCGTTCGACAACAAGGCCCAGTGCATCGTCGACCAGTACGCCAAGTTTGTCGTCAAGAGTGAAGTGACTGGCGCTGTGTTGGGCAACCTCAACGGCAGGCTCACGTTGGGCGAAACCATTGCTGACAACGGCGGGCTCAAGACCAGTTTCCGTGCGTACCACGAGTACTTGAAGAAGTACCCGTCGCAGTACACGGAAGAAACTGGGGACAAGTTGTTCTACTTGTCGTTCGCCCAAGGCTGGTGCTCCAAGAACTCGGACGCCCGACTAACTGCGCTCTTGTCGGACTCGCACCCGCCTGGTCGATTCCGCGTCACGGGGGCGTTGCAAAACAATGCCGAGTTCGCCCGAGTGTTCAAGTGCCCCACCAACTCGTACTTGAATCCGTCCAACAAGTGCTTGTTGTGGGAATAGAAGGGTTTACTACTGTAACTAGTTAGTAATAATGTAAATGAACATTTGTCGTTATGCAAATGTTTGTAGGTGCCAGAAAGAGCATGCTACACCTTTTCCCGATCAAAGTGCCACTTTATTCCAATCAAAGTGGTTTGGATAAAAAATATAAATTTTAACAAGGTTTCCAAAGTGGATAATTTCGGATCAATGTGGTTTTTCTTCCAATCAAAGTGGTCAGATTAAGCGCGAGGAAAGGTGCCAACTTTCAAGGCAAGGTGGTAATTGTGCTCGACAGCGCACCTGCACACTCACAAACCGAGCAGCGAGTTCAGCCGCACGAGGACTTGGTACTTCTGCGCCTTGGGCCGTACTCTCCAATGTTGAACCCTATTGAAAGTTGTTTTAGCGTTCTGAAGGCCCACATCAAGAGATTTCTTGCCTCGCGCACGAACCTGCTGTTTGAGAGCAGGGAGTTCAATTC
>NW_009798463.1:17874-27298 GCF_000520075.1 Aphanomyces astaci
CTGCTGTTTGAGAGCAGGGAGTTCAATTCCTTCCTGGAAAGTCGCATGCGATTGCTCGAAGAAGCTGCCCGGGAAAGCCTACCATGTATTACCCAGTCGTTGGTTATTCGGGAGGCTATGTTTTGTCAGCGCAATGTCGAGAAGGCGCTTCGATTCGAGGATATGTCCTATGGAATGTGACTTTGCACCACATTGATTGGAATAAAACCACATTGAAATGGAAATGTGCAGTTTCTTTGTAACCATCCTTTGCGTTTCAAACGTTTTATATTTTTTATCGCCACATTGATCACTTTGATCGGGAAAAGGTATAGTAGGCTGGATGCCACCTAATATCATGATATTTCTCAATATTTCGATGCTAAGTAGTACTTCAATATCGAGATAATTTGAATCATACTATTAATAGTTTACTATTAATAGTACCAATTACACCAATCTCACTGGAAATTGTTTTTATATTTCTTGCCCAAACGGAAATTTAGTACTAGTGCCATATCATGTGATTGGTGGGTTTATTGGTTTATTGTGCTTCAAAGTATTGTGCTTTTCACAACACATAGGCCCACGTAGTACTGTACTTAAGACTAACGGGACAGCATTGAATATTAATACCAACCTTGGATACTATGGTTAATATAATATAATTGTTGAATTAAAAGAGTCCAGCCTGGTTTTAGTAAAACGAAGCACCAAACGTACCACTCTTTTTAGTAATTCCATGCTCTAATTAGAGGTGATTTTATGGATCGTATGGGTTTGGTTCATTTTGATTGGACACCAGAGGAACTTCTGGCTGGTTTTCCGAGCAAGGTTTGCTTAACAGTAAAGCCGACGAATTTTCGGTAAACGACGTGTTTTACTGCAGTGCTAAGCTAGGCCATGCGATGGCGGCGCGTTATCCTTGCCCAAGTGTCTCTAAAGTAGATGACGCAACGCGAAGTTAGTTTAACGTTGGGGAATCCACGGTAGTGCCAGTTAGAAGACGTTTCCGCACCGAGATGGAACTACGGAAGCCACTTACCTGCGATCGCGGAGGCTGCGGGAGACACTCGTTAGAATCGCTAGGTGTAGTACATCAATGATGGTGGACATCACAGTGGTCGTCTACAATACCATAGCCACACCCCACTGTCGGCCGTCGCGGCCACACTCCAGCACTCCACCGTACACCACCGCCGCCGAGTGCAGCGGTGACCGTCTTTTTGCTATCTGCGGCGACGGTAGCAGGCAGCGGAATGGAGGAGTGCGTCAATGATGGAGTACATTGTAGTATTGCTGCAGCGGACAGTGGGTTGCGTAACGTTAATGATGGCGGACGACCACTGTGATGTCCACCAATGCATACACTCTATGCGGAGAAAATAAAGCGTTTGCGCTCGTCGAGTCGTGAAAACATCTGGAGTACCTGCTGCGCTATACTGCGATGTCTTCCGCCATCGCTTTTCCCACAGCCCGCTGCCGTCGAGTGAAGTGGTGGCCGTACTCCATTGTCGCTGCACTTCCTTTTCCATAGGTCCACGCCACATCACTTCTCCTTCCACCATCTTCGCTGCACTCCACCGCCTTCCCCCGCCGATTGTGAGGTGGCGGGTGATGGAGTGCAGCGAAGATGGTGGACGGAGGAATGTTGTAGAGGACTCCTTTATCGTCGCTGCACTGGCCTGCTGCTATCTGGGGCGACCGTGGCGGGCGATGGAGTGTAGATAACATCGATGATGGAGGACGTTGTAGTGTGGCCGCGGCAGCGGAGAGTGAAGTGCGGCGATGATGGTGGACGGCCACTGTGATGTCCACAGATGAACTACATCTGTGGACATCACAGTTGCTACGCGGCAGCCGTTATTTGGGATATCCTCCACCGTCGCTGTACTGTGCTATACGCTACCGTCGAGTGCATCGGTGGCCGTTTCTCCATGTCGCGCATAAGACAGTGCCGCACCTTGACGGGATCTGCCGGAACTATTACCTACAAATGCGATGATCGAAGACAACCAAGAATGGAAGCGGTAAGTAGAGTGCAGTGGAGGCCATCCTCCATGGTCGCTGCACTTGCTTTTCCATAGGTCCACGGCATATCATTTCTCCGTCAACCATCTTCGTTGCACTCCACCGCTCACCATCTCGCACTCGGCGGGTGGAAGGTGGTGGAGTGCAGCGACGATGGTGTACGGAGGAGTGTTGTAGAGACTCCTTTATCGTCGATGCACTACACTCTGCTCTGTAGCCTCTACAGTGTATTGCTTCGACGCTGTGCTCCACTGTCTGCTGACACCAAGTAGCTACCCTTCCATGCCATTGCACCTATAATTACTAAACAATGACAGAACCTTCGATTTGCTTCGTTTTAGAGCAAGTGCAACCATTCTTTATATAAAACGTTCAATCGTTAAAACTGCTAAAACCACTGGCAGAAATGTTGAAAAGCACAATACTAATAACGTTGTGACAATTGTGGGTCAATTCACACTCATATCATTCTTTTTTCAACTGTTGGCCCCGATTGGTTGTTGCGAACTCGTGACCTTTCAACAACGACACTTGGTTCGGGTGCAATGGATCTGGAGAAGGAACTGAACGAGCATGGCGTCAACGTGGTGTGCTCCAAGATGGACACGATCATCAGCGTGCGCATACACGGAGCAACGGGCAAGCGGCTGGTTGAGACGCTGCAGCTAGTGGACAACTTTGTGGCGTCGAAGGTTGCCAAGCTGGCCAAGTCCTGCGAAGGAAAGATCTACTTTGATCCGTGCTTTGGGCCAAACGATGCAGATTCCACGGGCATGCTAGCACTGTGCAAGAATGGCGACGTACGTGCCTGTTATCTGGGTCAACATACTTACGCAGTACTGCCACCAATTAGGTGATTCCGTCCAAGGGGGGCAGTCAACATCAAGCCAAGATCATCAAGATGGTCAAAGAAGACAAGCTGAAATGGCAACGTCCCAACTACGCTTCCGAGGCCAAAGATGTTCTGGACGAGAGCGAGTACGATACAGTAAAGTTTAGTACTTCCTTAGCAGATTGATTAATTCCTTGATGATCTGGTAGGGACTCGGACAGTCGAGCTGCACCCGACGATCCCGTTTTTTGTGAACAAGGGCAACTCTTCACAAAGTCGGCCAGCTCCGGCGACGTGATCCAAGGCAATTTAGGAGATTGCTGGTTCTTGGGTATGCACTATCCCCCTTTCAATTCGATGCCTGAGGGCTACAAAACACGTAGGTGCCATCAGTGTGTTGGCTACGCGCATGCAGTTGCTGATCCAAGTGTTTTGGCGGGAAGACCAATACAAACAGCACGGCATGTTTGTGTGCCGATTCATGAAGGTTGTCGTTTTTGTCAGAGGCGCATCCACGGCCGACTCAACGCTTCGTAGGACTTCGTGTGGCATTACGTCGTGCTGGACGACCGCATTCCTGTGTTTGGTTACACGAACAATCGAGCAGGCAAACCGTTCTTTGCCCGCTGCAGCGACCCCAACGAGTTGTGGTACACACTTAGTCACCCTTGAATGGCATTTAAACTCAAGATTATGTTCGTGGTAGGGTCCCCCTGATTGAGAAAGCCTATGCAAAGTTGCACGGAAGTTACGAAGCCCTCATTGGGGGCTACATCGACGTCGCCTTGAGCGATTTGACAGGCCTGTGCTCGGAGCAAATCATTTTAAAGCCAGACTATGCTGGGTATGGGGACGACCCGTTTGCCCCCAAGCCCGGGGAACAAGCAGGCGATGGGTTTTGGAAGCGACTGCTCACATATAAACGTAACGGCACGTTGATGGGGTGTTCGATCCAGCCCGACCCAAAAGGCAACAAAAATATCGTCGCCGAAGGCAGTGCGGGTCAAGGTAAGATATATATATATGAGGGGCACAATTAAAGTATTAAAGGTCCCGATCCTAGGCTTATACTACAAACACGCGTATGGGCTCGTTGACGTGGGCGAGATCCAGCTCGAGGGCAACAAAACCCAACGCCTCGTCAAAGTGCGCAATCCATGGGGCATGGGGGAATGGGTATAAATATAATTCGTAAACATCGTCGTTATTTGAATATTTATTCAATTTCGACGATATAGACTGGTCCATGGAGCGACCAAAGCGACGAACGGGAAAAATACGATGCTGAAATCCACCGCGTGTTCAAGACCGTCACGCGGCAGCTCGGGGCGAATGTGTTTACGTCTATGCAGTTGAAACGTACGACCGACACAGTCTTCTATAACAACTGAAAGGAAATGTCGCGACTGGCTACTCTGATATATATCATTTTCCAACATTGAACCAAAGGGGATGTATAGGGAATGTCAACTTAGCCACGGAGCCCCAGGAAGAAGTGACCGACGTGAATCAAAACGACGGCACGTTCTTCATGTCGTTCGACGACTGGAAGGCGCGGTACACCCACTTTTTCGCGGGCATTGGTCAGTAAAGTCAGGTAATTCATCAATCAGCCTCACGGCGATGTCATAGATTTCGCGGACGAATGGTGCGGGTTGCGGGTGGAAGGGAAGTGGGACGAAACATCCAACGGCGGCAACACTACCAAGTCGACGTGGATCAACAACCCACGCTACCAGCTGCTTGTGAAGGAGCGATGTCACTTGTACATGTCGATGAGCCAGCACGACCCGCGGGGCTCGGCCGAGTCGGGCATCTTTCCCATTGGGTAACACCACCAATATCGCTCCTATGCCGTAGAAATTGGACTTGCTGACTCATTTCACGGGGTAGATTCCACATTTGCACATTGCAAGAGGTCAATGGCAACAAATTCGAAGTCAAAGAGCCACCGAAAAAGGCGGCGCCGTATTATCGATTGTACCAAAAAGCCAGCCAACCAGGGCTGTGCAATGGGACACTTCTGGAGCCCTTGCCGCCTGGGGTTATTCCCGGGTCTGTCATTCCTGGAATCGACGACGACGGCGTCCCCCAGCCGTCGTACACTCTCAAGCAAGCCGTGACCGTACGTTTTAACGTTTGATTATTTCATGAGTCCCGTTGCTTATACTAACCATTGGAAATATAGGTCGACTTGGTGATCGAACCCGGCAATTATTGCATCATTCCTAGCATGTACATGCGCACTGTACGTTGCATGAGTAAATGTCATGTTTGGCTAATAGCGCTACAGAACAAAGACACCGGCAAGACCAACATGGGCCGCTTTTGGATCTCCGTGTACGGCCAACGACCCGTGTTTCACCTGGAGGGGGGGCAGCCTATTGTTGAAGAAGAGGAAATGACCGACTTTTTATCAATTCCAAGGGGGCCTCCAGTTGTACCAGGTGTGCTGTCGCATGCGTTCAAGGAGATTGTCGTCCCCGGGGAAGCGCAGCATCGCCAATTTGAGAATTTAAAGGACGAAATGCTGGCCCAAGCGCGAGCCAAAGGTAAGAGTTGTATATATTTATATATTTCTAAATATCCCAGTGTAGGCATCGGATATCGCGAAGCGAAGCGCGAGTTTGCCAATGCCGGCGCGCTGCGAAAGACAGATTTCAAACGTCGGATGATGAACCTGGGGTTCAAAATGGATGAAATGAGCGACGAAAAGGTGCTTATCTTGTTCAACGGCATGGACAAGGACAAGAGCAACACGATCCAGGCAGAGGAGCTGCTGGAGTGCTTCATGCTGGACATTGAAGAAGATCGAATTGCATCGGTCGTGCCAGAGAGAGAAGACGAAGAAGTGCCCGAGAAAGTCAACCAAGAGGGCATCCTCGAAGTACACGTGGTAAATCTATGCATGTAGTATGGTATATATTAATATATATACCTAAAAAATATCAACCAATCACTGCCAGTGTTTCTAACATTGGGTGAAAACATAATCTGGATAGGTTGGGGGAAAAGACTTGGCAAGTGCAGAAATCAAACAGCATACGCTTCCTCTCTTGACATTGCCATCCCTTTCGTTTTCGGCCAAGGAAGCCCTTCAACATGGCACATGTGTGTTGGACGTTTTGGAGGACAACCCCGCGCTGTTGCAAGACTTGCACGTGGCGTTCCTGCAGGCGTTGCATCCCACGGACGCCGTGTTTCACAAGCGCATTCAAGAACTTGTGACGAAATACAAACAACCCAAGCAAAAAGCCAACCCCCGAGGACCGAAAAAGAAACTCATTCGACACGACACGACCCCCGTCCAACAGTTCTTTGTGCTCGTGCAATCAAGGCTCGACATGTTAGCCGCGGCGGCAGGTTCCAACAGCCTGGCGTCCCCAACGACCAAGGAGAAACAAGTGTCCGAGTCACGCAAACCGTTCAACTGGGCCGTTATCGACTCCACCGACTCGACCGTACGGTACCCCTAACCCTATAAACCAGTATCATTGCGTAACGTTAGTGATCATATCTATGCGACCATTGCCCTTTCGTATATCATTCCTTGTCACATATAGCATTTGTACATACATATGTTGTACACAACATATGTATGTACAAATGCTATATCTGTATTTCTCCCAAATTGGGACTTTTGATTCATTTCGCCAATCCATTTGATCAAATTTAAGCTTATACAAACTATGCCATACAAAATATAGTATACCTGGTTGGCTGGGCTGAAGTTTGGATTGGCAGAAATTCAACAGAACGTGATTTGATTGGCTTAGGCGGGTCTTTAATCCATAGTATTCTTTAGACATTGAAGGCTCCAGTTTCGAATCGATTTGACAATGTCATTCGCCTATCGTGTCGAGGCCAAACGTAATATCATATGTTGTTGTATAACTACATCATTTTGCTAGGGGTCCACAACTGCCGTGGGCGTTGGTCGGCAGCCAACGCCAGAACAAAAGTTACTCCACAGCAGTCCGTACATGCAATCGCTCGAGACCAAGCGGTGGACTATGTTTCAGCAAATTCGGCACAAAAAAGCCCAAGTGTTTGGCGACAAGCAAAAGCAAGCCAATTTACCGCGCCTCATTGGTGGCCGCAAGAGCGGAACCAACACCGTCCACTGCAGCGACTGCGGCGCCAGCATTGTCGTGACCGGCAAGCAAGACAACGACCGCATGTGCATGGCGCAGGGGTGTGTGAATCTGTTTTGCGACGAGTGCTACCGGAAGATGGCAGAACACGACAAGTTTTGCGACGACTGCTATCTGCACGAGAACGGCAACATCGAAGTGCTGGGTATGCAGTTGCGCACGATGTTGTTGTCTAAGTTGGCCGCCACGGACGTTCAAATCGAAGCCCTCGATCAAATTTTTCAATCGCTGGATGAAAACCACTCGGGAGACCTTAGTCGCGACGAATTTGAGCATGTCAGTTCCCTCGACAATCTTTTCCTATTGAACTCTGCCTTGTATCAATACGACTATGAACGTACCTACTAACTGTCTTCGAACCTGCATCGTGGACTCCAACTAACTCCTTGTTACATGAATCGACGTTAGTTGCTCGAAAAGTTGCGAATGCACCCGCCGCTCACCTCCAACCAAATCGACGGCGTGTTTGAAGAGCTCGACGTCGACAACAACGGATCGCTGAGCTTCGAAGAGTTCAAAACGTGGCTGCTAGGTCGAGAAAGCATGTGGTCTCCCCGCCTTCACGACGACGAAACCAGTGACAGCGTAGCGTCTACCCGGCACCTCGCGACGTCTCCGACGCGGGCGGCCATGCTCGTCGACAAGAAGAACGCAGGGTTCCTCACGTTTGCGCAGAGCTTGGTCGAAGACATGGTGACTGACGCGTGTGCAATGTCGTCGCGGTCGCCGTGGTTGCTAAACTCGCAGCCCATTGAAAAGACCGACCTGGACACGCGGCTGCAGACCGAGCACGTCTTGTTTCAGCGCGTGGGAGCCGTCCAAGTCATGGACAACGCCATGGACGAGGCCGGCGGCATTGCAAAATTGTTTGCCAAGTTTGACGTGAATGGCGACGGGACCATGGAGATGGCCGAGCTGAGCTACTTGGTGCAGTCCATCGGTCTTGCTGCATCTCCGGTGGACCTGCGGCTCCTCGCGCATCGACTGCATCGAGGAGATGGAGCCACCATCCACCTCGCGGACTTTGTCAAGTTCATTCAACGTATCCCCAAATAGACTAATACGGATGGTATTGATATGTACGAATAGGCCCATCGGCGGCGTCCCACGAACGTGTCTTGTTGGACAAAATCATCGACCTCGAGCAACGTTGCAAGGAACACCGAATCGAAGAAGCCGACGTGAAGAACGTGCTGGGCAACTTTTACGCCGGCATGACCCCCCATGAACTGGCGTGGATGGCGCAGCAGTTGTATCGTCTGATCGGGTGGAGTGTGGACCTACCAATGCTCCAGCGTATTGCGCTCGTGTGCACACCATGCATCTTCGACACGACCGACGCTGCGAAACTAGTGTGCGCCGGGGACGTGTTGCTGGCCTTGTTCAGCGCGCCTTCAGGCTTTGCTGGGTCGTTTGCCAGCTACTCGATCCAATCCGTGTCGGACGCAATTCAGCTGCTGTTTAAAATCGAACAGCCCGACGTCGAAGGGGACCTCGAGTGGGAAAAACTCGGCCAGTCGCCGACAGCGGAAATGCCCCAGGCTAAATTTGTCGAGTGTTTGCTGCGACGCGGGTTAAAGCTAGACGGCGACAGCTTGGGCATCGCCAGCCAAGTGTGCGTAGCGTTAACGTTGGACACGCTGCGGTATCGCGAAGGGGGCGGCGGTGGCGGCTCGTCCTTGTCGTCCACAGTCACAAGGGGGTTGTTTACGTCGCTGTCAAGGTGATTTTTCTTTGCTCCTTGTCATTGTCGTATTTGCGCATTGGGTTGGAACTACGAATCGTAATGTCTACCTTGTGTGTTTTGCAGGTATTCGACGCTCAAAACTCTGGAAACAAGAATGCGCCACATTCTGCAGCAAATGGCGCGCGTGGGCAGCGGCCAACAGTACTATCAGACCATCATTACGCGTACGTTAGACCCACACCACGCGCTCAACGTGTACGTGAGCGACCCGTCCGCCCACCACGTGATGCTGCATTCGTTCTGCGAAGCCGATTTGTCTGTGAATGGCGTCGCGCTGTTTTCAAGCACAGATCATCTTCTTTCCAAGTACGTTTATGACTGTATATACTGTATATATATATATATAAACGAAAAGCACGATCCCCACGACTAAAGGACTACGATGGAGGATTAGGACGGCCGTGAATCCGTTTCATCGGGGGGTGGTCCACGACCTATGGTACCCCGAGCTCAACGCGTACTTTGTAAACCTGGTCAAGCGCTTTCGCATTCTGTACACTGAAGACCAAAAGACCCCCACGTTGGCCTTCCTCGAGAGCGATGGTATGGTCTAATAATATCATCGCCATGGGGATAATTTTTTTAATGGAGTTATATTTCGTGAGTATCTTTAAAAAATAATATCATTTTTCGGATTAATGAAATATTGGAGTTATATTTCGTGAGTATCTTTAAAAAATA
>NW_009798464.1:0-13546 GCF_000520075.1 Aphanomyces astaci
TATGTATGCATGTATTGCATCAACCTAGCACCATCTCTGCCGGCGGTTGGACCTCATGGTCGGACATGGCTGACTTGGTCGCACAAAAGCGTGCGAAAAGCAGGAATGACTGGTTACAGGCAGGGATGGAGAGTCCATGCTTTTCATGACACGAAAAGCAAGGACTGCATTCGGATTACGGATAATTGTAGCCAATCAAACTGATTTTGCAAAAGCAGGAATGGCCAAAAGCAGGAACAATTTGTTCGCAGACCAGGCTCTCAGAAAAATAAAATATACCTCCTCGTATAAGAATACAAAACACTCCAAGATCCTATAACGATCATGCATTTATAAAGGTGTAACGATACAATTGTCCAATCATAACAATCAAAATGCATGTCTCAGGACCAATCACGCGTCGTACCGCGGCCGGGTGGCAGTTAGTTGTGCTTGGCTGCGAGTGTTTGACTGAGGCCATTGGGAAGCCTGACCAAGTAGCTGCTGTTGCTGTGCAGCAGCACTTCACGGAGTATGGCCTCGCGCTCGCTGTTCGTCAGGTTGCGCTTTTTGTCGGTCATTCCTGAATGTTTGTCATTCTGAGTGTTTGTTTTATATAAAATATTTTATTGATGTATTGAAATCATCACAGCGACTTCATTTCGTTGAATTTCCCGCTCGAAGTTGGAGCAAATCGGGGGTTTTGGCACTGGCTTTCGAATGGTCCAACCAGAGCGACTAATTTTTGAACCCAAGAGGGCGATTTCGATTGTCAAAAATGTCTTGAGAATATAATGAGAAGTCATGTCAACCCTCCTCTAGGTCGCGCACTTATAGTTACACGGAGGGAGTATTATTTTAGGCCAATTAGTGTAGGTTTTTGGTGACATTGAGCTGCTCCGACAATTCCGACATATTTTGTCAGTAAATCTAAAACGAAATGTGTTTCGGACACAGTACAAACGACTTGGCCACGCTTCGCATAGGTGAGAGAGATTTTACAACTCCTCCAGACAAAGCATGCATTCTAACAAACCTATAACTGGTCCATTATAAACCCAATGAGCCTGATGGATCTACCGCGTACCTTATGGATATGTACCCCCGAAAATATCAGTAAAATCTGATCGAAATAGGTAGTCTGATTTCTATCCAATGTGTTCGGATTGGCCATTTCTACGACTTCGACTTTTTTTATTGTCTAGAACGAATTAATTGGACAATTTTGACGAATATAAAGTGACTTGGGTACAGCCTTCTAAGGCACCACCAAATAGTTCTTCACAGTCAATTTATACCATACAGCAATTCGGGTACCAGTACATCGATAAGGCAAAATCATGGGTACTGATCCATAAGGTATACGGTAGAGTCCGCAAGTACGAAAGCACCTGAGTGACTGCGTTCAAGCGTTTTGTGGAGAGTTAAGACGTCATGTACGAATATGTTTATCGATGAATGCAACTTTATCAAACGATAACGACCATCGTGGGCGTCATGGATAAGTTTGGAGCATATTTTGCGCTTCTTGAGTCGGATAAGGGGACCTACTTGCTCGGAACACACTTCCATCGTACTTTAGAAATGTCAAGCTGTGGCTAATACCGTACCTTTCGATTCAATGTTGGAGTGGTACTCGGCTGTAACCACTCTGTTTCTAGTCTATTCAAAATTAATATTTCTATGTGGTGTTGGAGGAATATAATTTTATGGGAGTTCTTTGTGGCAATCAAACTCAAATTGAAATCATACAAGTACATTTCTAGGGCTTGCGATGGGACGGCCACGGCATAATGGAAAGTGAATGGAGGTGTCAATGTCAGTTTACAAGCTCAAGTTTGCATGCTGAAATCTGCAGGAAGTCGCTTCAAGTTTGCTCGTCAGTTATCGCGTCGTAGAGAGGCATTATTTCTGAAAGGATATTTATGTCTAGAGGCAATGAATATCAAATTTTCCAGTGGTACTCCTGGCTGTACCACTCCAACATTGAATCGAAAGGTACGGTAGACCTCTACCTTGCATGTCGCAATCAATCGACAGCCATCATGCTCAAACTGGGAGGCGTTCTCGAACGATACTGCTTAAAGTGAGACCCTGGTGGAATGGTTGTGAAGCAACTGCAGCAACAGAGGACGATTTGAACACTTTGATTCAATTCCTCTGCTTGACTGCTGTCAATCCTAAAGACTACCACGACGAGTGCCTCTTGCTATTGTCGTGGTACTACTGTGGACGTGCATCGGATCTGTCATTGCTGAAGCGGCGCAAGTTCTCCATGGAACCAGGAACGTCATGTTCCTGAGACTGTTTGGTGTCAAGACATCGGAAGAACTCTACGACACCTATCATCATATCCTTTGAGGCAGCTGCGTCGTCGTCGCAGAGTTGAAGTAGCCGAAGTCGTTGCTTGGTCAGTGCATCTACACAAGGTTCAGCAAGCATAGCAAGCTGAATGATGTATTCAATGGCACAGACCTCTTGTATGCCGTGAGTGGCTCGTACAATACACGCCCTGTTGCAACAACCCATGAAACACGGTGATCCAAAACTTGGTTGAGATGAATATAGAGTTGACGCAACACGTGCAATACATCGAAGCGTATTTACCTGCACCAGCCATCAATACATTTACACCAACGCCTGTTGATACATCGACCTCATGCCCCCATGCAACGTTGGATCCAAACAACGTGAGAGATGTAAACACCGGGGGGGGTCTAGGCGGCGCAATAACTTTGGTGTCTGTGTGGTTTGTTTGGTTCACAAGCAAAGTCGACATCTATGGACGGAAGGAATGATCAGAATGCAAGCAGCTTGTCAGCTTCATGTGATTATTCCTTCCACACGTTTACAGCTTGGTACCTGGCTGGTTCCCCCGACTTTCGCACCGACGTTCTTCACTATGGTGGAGGTGCTGAAACTGAGATCATGGGATGTTTCGTTCAACGTCAAGTTATCTCCAAATCCGCCGGAACGGCCCTCAAGGCGCTTCGCGCCATGCATCGAAATGGAGACCTGGATGATCGCATCTTACAGTTAGCGTACTACGTTTATTGAATGGGGTTGGACGCGGATCACCGATCGATCGCATATGAGAACGTTGCGCGAGCTCTAACGTCAAGGCGTTGTTACGATATGATTCAGTCGTTGAGATATTGTTGACTCAAAAATAGTTCTTCGTACATCTAACACTGCGCATGCACTAATGAACCAATCCGATCCACGCATGAATCATAAATATATCCTCAATGTTCAAGTACATATACAATACTGAGTTCATACTACTATACCAATCCGGGTGCCAGCATGCGCTTCATCCTCATATTTCACTGGGCATGCCCCACGCCGTCCACCGCCAACATCGCTAGTGTTCACTGACGCTTCTAACACACGTTAACTATCATTTAACATGATATAGAGGTAAATACGATTGTATACAAGTGGGGTCGAGGCGTGTGGGGTCGAGGGTGACTTGCGAGAACCGGTTTGGCCGACGCAGATGTCCTCCCAAGAACTTACATTGTGTTTGTGTGGCGAGTGTGTGGATTGGCTAATACTGCCCGACTACACCAGCTACACATGGAAATACAATGGTTCAAACATGTCAGAGTAGTGTGCTCATGATCTGACTATATAATAATGGCATCATTATATATCGTAGATTCAATCAAAGCCTTCATACACAATGATCACATACATACTGCACTCGTTACTACTACTAGTAGTACTGTCCACTTGACTGGTTAACGCCTCACGCAATCAAGTGGTAATGCATAATAGTACAAGTAAGAAAACAAGCAAAAAACCCCGAGTAGCGGGGTATATGTCCGGCGTTCTCGCGAAAAACAATAAATATCCTACGTAAATGTACTGTACCTTCCACATGAATTCGGATATGCTGGTTCAAGTGATTTACGTGTGGGGAAGTGAGGGTTTCAGATTCCTAAAAATACATGAATACGTGCAAAAACATGGCAAATACCTGCGTTGGACCACTCGTTTTGGCGATGTTTGTATAAAACATAGAACTAATCATCAACCACGTGACCGGTCCTCCCCTGATGACAACCCCTACTGCCCCGCCACGTGGTTGATCGCCTTGTTCTTTGAAATCCCGGCGTTGTGCTCGGATGGTTGTCAGTGAAATTTCCTTGCCGATTGTAGCCCACTTGGTTGGACAGGCACGTGATCCCCAAGACCAACTAAGTGGGGTCTTCGAAGTTGGGCGGCTGAAGCAAGCGAGATGGTGCAAAGCATTGAGGTATTGCGGCAGCGGCAATACCTCTAGTTGGTAATGGCCAAGAACATCTTGGCCAACTCGACGCATCCCGAATTCAGCAAGGTATATCGTACGACAAGTGCGAGTCAATGCAGCATCTCGGACGCCAAGGTATCACCAAGCGCCTTCGTTCCCAACGTCCGCAAGCACTGCCTTGGACAATCAGGATGACGGGTTCCGTTCCTCTCAAATGCTAGAGTTCATATCGAATAGAGTCCGTTGTGTGGCATCATTGGGATCGTGTCGTTTGTGCCTCGCTTGTCAGTAACGTCATGACTAATTTCTGTCAATCAAGTACAGGTCCTGCTACTGTATCAAGAACGGTGAAGCTGGTCCCCATAAACTTGATGTCGTGGATGCGTGGATGTGTAATGTTGTATCAATCCATCGATCTATTAGGCCTCCGTGTCAAATACTGCATTCTGATCAAATTGTCCGATATATTGAATATACATGTAGATACATTGAATATACCTGTAGATATATTGAATATACCTGTAGATATAATGAATTAAACATCATTCTTGATCATGACCCGAGTTATTACGATACAAGATATTTGTGTAATAGATCGATACCTCACGCACAGATCGAGTTATTTCGTAAATGACACATAATTTGATCAATACCTGTGGATATTTATTACTTCCTCTGTTCCGTAAAGGTGGAGACCATTGTGTTTGGGCAAATTGTTATCTTACAATTTGTATACCCGATTTCACAGAAATGTGTATTTTTATTCAAAAACAAGTGTTTACGACGAGATCGGTCATGACCTGCTGCAGTGCCAAGTGCCAGCACTAGTCGACATTGAAGCAGTCGACACCTTTCAAGGAAGGACATGCACCATGAGTGCCGATGGTGCGCTTGGTGCGGTCCTGGATGAAGCACCTGCTGGAGTTCCTGACCGGCAGCCAGCACTTCCTCCAGGGCCGCACCATGCTCACCATCAGCAATCGAGGTCCGGGCATTCACCCAACGAGTACTGATGATGCAAACGATACGGTCCAGGAAGAAGCGCCTGCTGGAATCAATGGCCGTCAAGTAGCGCTTCCTCGACGGCGGCAACGTTTGCATCATCAATACTTGGTTTGTGCATGTCCGACCACAATGTTCCGGCCGATCAGGCACTCCACCTGCTCGATCAGACGAGCATCATAATTTTTTGCAGGAGTTAGTTGTTGTGGAGTGCACCGTGTACATCACGTGCACTTAGAACGGGTAGCAGGGTGCGTTCTGCACGCGAAAATGGGAAAACGTTCACGCTCGGGATGCAAATGGCCAGGACACAGGCCACCTCACTTGGTCGTGGTCTTGTTTTTTATGTAACTCCTTCTCCAGCAATGCAAATGCAACGCTGATGTGTGCTAGCGACATCTAGGCAACGAGACGAATCGTTTGCGATCGCATTCGACTCAATTGGAGGAGAAATGCCTCATCCACGGGTGTTTGTAGATTTGCTGTCATCAACTTTTGACTTTGACGAACTGTTGTGAAGCGGTTTGAAGCAATAAAATAAATCTAAAAATAGCTGCTTACTCGTCCTTTCATTGGCTACATTTGAGCCAATTTTCAGACAATTATGTTGAATTTGGCCATAGAATGGTACTTTTGACCAAATGGTCTCCACCTTTACGGAACAGAGGATGTAAATAGCATGGCCGACATTTGATGTGCTGATTGTTCATTGATCAGCCAACATGTTTCTACCAATAGCATTGCCTTTCATATCTAATTGGAAAAAACGAAACCTCGTGTCAAATTGAATTTGTGAAACATGATGAAGGGAAAAGAAGGGTTGACGATTTTGAATTGTAATGCCACCACGAACGATGTACACGCACGGCACCATGAGTGTTGCCATGCAAGAAGTGCTATCCAAAATGCACACAGTGTCCACAGCAGCGAAAGCGTATGACATCCCTCCATGTACGCTTCGAAAGCATGTGATGGATACAATCAACGGCGTAAACAACGACACACTGGTGACGATGCGACGCGTGCACACCTGCGAAGGCAATTTGAAGACGATCTGGTCGCGTGGATTCTTGCCATGGAACGTGATGGCCATCCAATTGGATGCCATCATATTGGGCTGGTGCCGACAGGCGAAAACGAGAAATGGGAATATGATACTCGCATCCACTCGTTTCAATCCAATTAAGGAGGTTTAATAATGTTCTAAAGGTTATGTGAACGTTGCTTTCACCGTTGATGTCTCCGCGGATTTCACCGCTGTGGTCAGTGAACATATAACGGATACATCGGTATTTATCGTCGGTGTGATCACCGGTGAAATCATCCATGGTGTTATGTGGTTTGAGTGGTTGAAATGGTGATGAGTCCGATGAGCTTGTTGAGCTATTTTGTGCGAAATTGTAGCGGAGAGTGTAAACATGTGTTATTTATAGCCAATAGAAGCCAGTACCACTGTTGCCAACCCTGGTTGGCAACAGTGGATAGTCATGAGCGGACGATTAAGTGGGCTAACTAGGGGCCGAGGACTTTGGCCTTTCATGATTGGCCTTTGGAGAAGCCGCAACAACCTGGAACGCGTGGTGTAGTGATTTCAGCTCAAAACTGTTGGGTAATTTTAATGGACTTAAAATTGAATTGCGAGAATTTCTAAAAACCAATTAATATAATAGTAAAACATTGCCTCAAATATGACTAGAAGTTGGTCACAATTTGTGATCAACACCACTTTCGTAGCTATCTAAGAAAGTACATGCTTTGACATCGAATTTCTCTCTCGTAGCTTGATTACGTGCGGTGTCATGAATGTAGATATTGCAAACTTAGTTGCGGGCTATCGTTCAAACCTAGAAATCTGGCGATTGAAACATTGTAGCATGAGTGATGAATCCTATAAGCAGCAAAAAAAACAAAATAAAACGTACTTTGCAAGTAGTTAACTCGATGAATATAGCGCGTAGCGGCCTCTACGATACGTCATTATGTAGAAATTATGCTTGTGAATACAGAACCGAGTCTCCGGCTGATCGGTTTACCGTATTTCGTAACACGAGTTAGACAGACATTACGTGTTAGACACTCTCTAAAATTATGCTGTTAGCTCGAAACACAATGTCAGTTTCGCACGATAATACTTTCGCGCGAATATAACCATTTAAATCAAATAAGTACTGCATAATCACATATGAATTTTGGCCTCAGTCGCGACTTCAGAGGACGATTCCATGCGACGTCGGTAGGTTGACACGGACTTGTTAGATTTGTCCGCAGGGGTATTCCAGTTGCAGTAGAGCGTAGCGCGGTAGAGATCCCGACCCTATCATTATGAATAGGATGCGTTGTATTACTTGAGAGCTATGACCAGTACGGCAAACCGTAAAATCACAAGTCTGCCCCAGGCCTGGATACGTTCGGTGAATGCAATGGCATCGCCAAGCAGGTCGCCAGGCTGTAGCTGGCGCTCTGGTCCTGCGTCACAACCTTGGTCGGTTTCGGAATCAGAATCGATGCCTTCGTTCTCGCCACTGGAATTGTGTGCAAGTGGCCATCGGACGGCATGGTTAGACCCCTGGCTGCCGTCCTCGGAGGATACATCTGACTCAACTGCGTCCATGTGGGGGTGCTGGTGGGGGATTGATCTGGGGGTGGCTGTTGCATGGAGATTGCAATATGGCGGCATGTTGTAACCACATAACGATCCGGATAATACGACATGGTTATCCGGATAATACGTTATAGTTATCGGTATTATTCAGTGAGTCGAAAGCTCATGAGCCGATAAGTCATTGCCCCACTAACAAGACACCTACTAGTACAGTACTACATCATAGTAAATTGCAACAACACTACAGTACTTGGTTGTTCATATATCAGTGATTAAAGTGCGACCGGCATCGTTGATGCTGGAAGCGACGCTTTGAGCAGTTCTCTTCAATGCACTCGATACCACCGCTGTGGCTGCTACATAAATCATTCGTGTACACAAACGCGTGATAACCATTGCTTCACATCTCTTTTCACCGCCATGGAGTTTACACATACCCTTAGATCATCAGCGAGGAGAAACAGTCGAAGAGTGAATAATTCATGCTACCCTACGTTCACTTCAGCGGTTCCAGTTAATATCAGGTTTCCGAGGTAATAGATATATTGCTACCTTCGAAATTTGATTTTTGAATAATAATAATATATCGATATCTACGACTTTCAATAATAGGTTACTACTCTGACCCTTAAAGGTTGTCACGTTGTTTTGACTTGATTAAAGTATGGACGACAGTAGAAAATATCTCGAAGTTTGTCTGGGATTCCAAAACTGCATATTCCCCAGCAATATTTATAACGTGTCCGACCATTGATGGGCCAACTTATTTCATCCAATTAAAACGCCAATCAACTCTGATTGGACAAAAGGCAACCTCTCGACAAATTTAACCTGCATAAATAAATGGAGGGAAAAATTATTACATATTAAAGGTTCTTCAATTTTTGAACCGACGAAATACCGGCAAGAACGCCATACACTCAGGTCACCATGGGCAAGGCCGTCCACGATGTGTTAAGCAAAGTACACACGGCATCAACTGCTGCGGAGGCCTATGCCGTTCCGTCGCGGACGCTTCGGAAGCATTTGGCAAAAGCTGACCCCGACGTCATCGAAATATCTTTCGGTCGAGCACCCATCCTACCGCGGCAGTACGACGAAGATCTGGCTACTTGGATTGTCGGCATGGAGCGCTGTAGAAATGGACAATGAGGTCAACATTGTTGAAGTAGTAGAAATTTGAATAATCTAATCGATTAGTTGCAAAGTGGTTGGTATTGTTTGCAATTTCAAGTTAAAGGACAGTTAATAGAGTAAATGTTATTATTGTTTATGCTATTAATAAATGTTGTTGTTGTTCGAAGTTAAAAAACGTTATACTAACTGTTATGATTTATGCTATATTCAGATTCCTTAGGCACCGTGCCCACCTCGAAGAATAATCTTCACTGGTTAACCTTTGCCCTGACCCAACCTACTCCCGTTGTAGAGGAGTTTTACAGTGTGAGGGTACGGAAGGGATGCAGGCAGACTTTGTGGTGGCGAAACTTACGCCGCTGACACCCGCAATGGACACTAGAAGGAATATTGCTGAATGACACACAAACCAGGTTGTCAAAGTATCGTACAACGGGGCTTTGCGTATAGTCACCAACGTTTTGCACAAACGAGCTATATTGCACAAACGAGTTACAATATGAGGTGTATATTATTCCACGTCTGCCTATAACATTGGAAATGTTTTTTTCCAACTGAGACTCCAATACGTGATACCTGTTCAGACTTGGTTAACCTCTATTAATTTTTATTTCTCGCTGGGTGTAAAAAAACTGACACCTGGATTCTTAATAATTAATTCAAGTATAAAAGTTGGCCCATCAATGGTCGACTGTGTAAAGTGCTCGACTTCAAAAAAATCCTGTACATTCCTAAACTGTTTAAGTCGATATCCTTCGAGTTATTCATAAAGTACTCATCATTACCTATCCAAAAATGTATCATTCCCACTCGGAAAACAAAAAACAACCGAAATAATTGAGATTAAAAATGAAAAAAAGTTGGCCCATCAATGGTCGGACACGTTATCGTATTTTTTTTAAACCTAGGACTGAACTTGTTCTGGAGAATTCACCAGCGCCTCCAATTGAGACTCCTCTCCCAAACGACAATTCATCTGGATATTTGAATCTTCAAAAATGATCGAACTGCATTGGACATTGAATGTTGCCAAGTCCGAAATGGTAGCATCCTTTTTTGTGTGAGGAAGCTTGTAGTCATTGCTACCGTTCATTCAATAGACTTGTGCATGACATTTTGCAATGTTATGAATGTTTTGACAGCAATTCATAAAACGCAGCTTCCACAGCATCAATGAGCTTTTCAATTGTTCAAGGACACTTTTGATACTGTAGACTTTGAAGATACTGTTAAAGAAACCTAAGTCTAGCATATTGAAGTCTGGACTATTCGCTGGCTGATTTGCTACACTAATCCCCCGAACACCACGACTATACATAAAAGCAGTCGTTACGCAACGGTGAGGGCTTGCATTATCCTGTTCAATGATGACGCCACGAAACTGGTCTCCGGCTGGAAACCTGGCCTTCATGGCTGGTACGACCTTGTCCACGATGGCGTCTCTGTAAACATCGCCGTTTACAGAGACTGGAAGTAGACTCCACTTGTTGAAGGTCGAACAAAATTCATTGCGAAGTCGAGGCGCGCCTTCGTGTTGTCTTGAGTGAGCAGCGGCTTGACGTAGCTCGAGCCCGCCTTGAGTCGTTTGGTCTCGCTCATGTGGCGTATGATCGTCGTCTTTGGTATCTTGGATTGGTACGCCAAAGACCGGAGGGTTTGCCGAGTAAAATGCGGAACCGACTTGATGCTTTTCTCGATCTCTTATGCTGAGCGTACCTTTTTACGCCCGACATTGCCTAAAATAGTAAACCCGTATAAACGCATACTTCTATAAACCCATAAATTCGACAGGAAATATTAAATTTTGCAGAATTTACCCTTGAGTTGGGATGCAACATGCGCAACCTCGTTGCCGTTGGCGAGGGACGCTCGTCCTCGTACCCACACACGAGATATGGTGCGCCAGTGACACTCATACTTTAGAGCAAGGTCCTGCATAGCTCCGTACGGAAGCTTTCCATGTGACGACCTCTCTAACAGCGTATCGTAGATGACGTGACGCTGGTCCGCCGTCAGGTTTCCTCGCGCTGGTGTGACGCCAGGCGGACTCAGACAGGTAGCGGAGGTTGTGGTAGCCGTCGACAGCGTAGCTGGCATGAGGATTGCAAAGTTTGAAGGCGTAATATCCAAAACTGACTTCTCTCCGGAGGAGTTTGTGTGTTCGGTACATAACATGGTCCGGTTTTCATGACATAACTTTTGCAGCAAAACGAGCTGGAACATGAATAAACCAGCCAATCAAAGAGGAGATCTTGCGCTTTCTACTGCACCAATCAGTTGTTGATATTGCTCATTTTTAGAAAAATTCCGCCAATTACAAGACAATATGACAATCTTTACGGGCCAGAGTAGTATTGTTACCCCAACCAAATATCGATATACTGTCACAGTGTACAACAGCATAGTCAGGATCGAACTCGTGGCCAATTGCAATGACTGGTACTGGTGTTTATCAAGTACTATCAGTCTGAGGATACCTCCGCGATTAAATTTGCAACATGCAGTACGTGGTACAAAGGATAACCTGGTGAAATGCTGGGTGTCGGTTGCAAGTAGCACTTTGAGGGGTGAAATATTTGCTTTGCAAAGGCAGTGCAAGAAACATTTTTTAATGCATATAGTGTATATAGTCAAAATTTACTTTCGTATTCAAACATTCTACCCCTTGTATGTTCCGTTCACACGAAGGAAAATCTCAAAGTTGACTGGATGCATGTGCTTCCGTGAGCTCGTCAGGATGTGCTTGGCAACTCTGAAGAACCGCTCAATAATTTACTTGTAGGCAGCATGCACTTCAGGTTGATGCAGCTTCTTTGTCACACTCTCAAACATCACAAGCTGGTCCAGAAGGGATGCCACTTTTTCGTTCAGGTCCCGATGGAGCAACACGTCATCACCGACGCCACCTTGCTGAGGAACAGCAACAACTCCACCTACCGGCTGACCATCTTGAACGTTGATGACCATCGCGTGACGTTTCGGATAACAGGTTGCAAGTTGGTGAAGTGTTTTAACTCACCAAGGGGACGTTGACGTCCGAGACGGAGCATGAGGATATGAATCGCTTTGAGGGCGTCCTCGTAGTCAGCGAGGTACGACTGCATGGCCAGATTGAACTTGTGCGAGTAGCACCCCACAAGAGGTACCCCAAGCTTAATCGCGATGGATGCGTTGGTGGGACAGTTGTCTGCTGTGATGAACGTGATGTCTGACGCTGCTTTGCCGTAGAAGCTCAACGTTGATTCAATCAAGTCCACGTGCGAGTTAGCATCGAGATTGTCCTCCTTCAACAAGGGCGACATGGCAAGCAAAGGGGCGACGCAAGTGTTGCCGATACAATACCACGCGAAGATGGCTCAAAAGTGGCGTTTGCCGTCTAAAGAGTGCCCGAACACCTGAGGCAGTTCCACTGCGAGTTTTGATTCGACTGCCTTGATCAACTTCTCCATCGCCGTTTTCAAGGTCGTGGTACAAAGTTGCAGGCGTGACATTTTAGAGTTGAGGGGTCCTCAACAGCACTGAATGGTTGAATCCGGTCAGCATTTCAGCGCGCCCACTCATGCAAGTTGGTGATTTTGACATCAATGAAGCCGTGGGCCTGAAGTGTTTCGTTGGTGTTCCGCGCGGTCTCAAACGCGGCGCGGTAGTCACCGTGTGCTGCGTCGAGATATGCTTACTGTAGTAGGTTCGAGTAACCTGCTAACAGTTGCTTGGTCCGCTTTTTCCCCCACACCTTGTACAAATACACCGACTTAAGGAGCGCGGTGTAGTAGTATTCGATCAGTTCCTTTGTCTTGTACGCCATAGTGTTTGGAAATGAAAATAATTATTGAAGATTTCAAGATAGATTAATTTTGGCTACTGTCATCAAAAATAGAAAATCTTTTCCAACGCCATTTCAAAAATAGATGATTTGCGACATTTTATCGTAATTATTACTTCGACGATATATTATCTTGGAAGCCTGGTTAGTATCAAGAGAAGTGAAATATATATTATTAATATTATGTACAGTGGGTACGGAAAGTTTAATTCCACCTGTCAAATTTTCAAAAAAAAAGAAGATCAATTCACAAATATTCCTTACCTGGGTGTAACTTTAGGGAGGATAAAATATTGCCACACAAGAATTGCTGAGGACCACAGAGGAATTGCTGAGAACCACTTAAGAATTGCTGAATCGCACATGCTTTATGCTGAAGAACACATGAGATTTGCTGAATTGAATATAGAGTATGTACACAACGAGATCCACTACGGCAGGCAGTTCGTTATGAGAATTACTGGACATATGTGACTAGGAGCAATGTGATTGGTTATTAAACTCACATTTCAATGTGATTGGCTATTGTAAATGAATTCAGAGCATGTGATTGGCTATTTCTCACTAAGTTTTGTGATTTCAGGAGTGGGAGTACGTAACTGTAGCTACTAAAATTAGATCTGCTCAATGAGTACTCAATACTGAACAGATCTAAAATTAGATCTGTTCAGTATTGAGTACTCATTGAGCTGTTTGTTCGCTGTTACTCCTCCGGGGGTGTGTGGTCAAATAGTCAAGAATTTGCTAA
>NW_009798465.1:0-1055 GCF_000520075.1 Aphanomyces astaci
GTAAGTACTACGTAGTACTACGGTATACCCCCCTTCAGTGCCTATGAAATTGTCAGTGAAATCTGATCAAAACCGGTACAGCTCCAACTGGTGCCTTGAAAACTATTCACAATGGTCTAAATCCATCACAGCCCTTACTGTACTGTATATTTTATTGGATAAAATCTTTTAACGCATATTGATGGGATATTTGTGTCCAATTAGAGACAACTAGGTACACACCCAATTTGAACCATAAAGAAGTTCGTCATTGGCCGATATGTTCCGGCCAGATGCAACCGGAGAAATCATAGGAACTGAAGCGGATGACCTAACAAACATTTCCATGCGGAGGTAGTATTACATAGTAGTGCACTACAGTATACGTAGTACCGTTAACGTTAGAAGAAGTAAACGATAAACACACGAGGAGACTGCGCCCAAAGCGTAAGCGGTATAAAACTGTACATATTCATAAGGGGCTCTTCCAAGTAACTTTCAAAAACGAACGGAGCCAATCCGAATCGTTTCCGTCGTACTTTGAAATCACCTCTTCAAAGTACGATGGGGAGTCATGCTTTGGTCGTGTTTTCGGTATTTGTGCATTCCAACTAGGTTAAAATGATTGGATTACGTTTTACAGTAGTCGACAGCGTGGAGGGGGTCAGGCAAAAATATATCAAATGTTAGAGAGTTTTTATGAGAAGCTACAATCTGCAACCCATCAACTGGATACTTGTAATCAGCCAATGAAAATGCACTATATTTTTATGTCTCTGATTCAGAGTTACTCGATTCATTACTACTACTATCACTGTCGGAATTGTTGTCACTCTCGCTCTCGCTGTCGCTCACGTTGCCACTTGCGTCCTCGTCTTGCTTCTGCTTGATGTACTCCTCGAGTTTGTACAGCTGCCGGTCGGCCTTGTGTATGCAACCCTTGATGCTGCTAGCCTTGAGGTCCTTGAAGGCTTCCTTGAGCCTTACCAGGACATGACGAAACGTCGTGTCTTGGGTGTACTGACGCCCAACCTTGTCAAAGGTAAAGTAATGTAGATAGTAAATTCAATCACGAT
>NW_009798465.1:1387-14384 GCF_000520075.1 Aphanomyces astaci
GGCCGTACATGCATTTTGTAAGACAATCTTTTTTTGTCCATATTTAGGTGTATCTATAGGGAGACCTTTATGGTATTTTGCATTGTCCATCACTATAACAGCATTGTTCAAACCATTATCTTCCATTTCATTTAGAAGTTTAGCGAACCAACTGACAAAATATTTATGGTCAAACATTCCATGATAGTCCTTGGTTTCAGGTCTACCAGTTCGTTTGCCACCTTGAAATATATCTAACGCTAAAAGCTTACTTTCCATACAACCACTATCTAAAATTGCAGCAATAAAACAAAATCTTTCACCTTTGTGTTTTTCTTTGACATCAAGGTCTAAATCATCACTAGGATCATATAATGAATCATCATGCCGACTATAATGGTGATGGATATAACTTTCATCTAAATATATAATAGGCCGTCGATTGACATTGCCTTTCAAAATTTCACACATTTCAGAAACATACATGTCACGATGCTCAATATTCGCAGCACACATTCGGAGCCCAAGGCTTTTTTTCTTTTTGCCACGTTTGTAGCCAAGTTTCGCCAAAACTCTTTGTGTTGCTCGATACGCAGCTTCGGTTGAGAGCTGCGACTCCGGATCGAACGGCAACATGTTCTGTGACCGCAAGAAGTGGGCGACGTCCTTTGCGACGGTTCTTTGACGAGACTGGCGGCGGATGCGGACGAACTCTTGAATTGCGTCGACGATCCTCGGGGTGATTGGGAGCCTTGTACGCGAGGACATATCCCGGGTCGTTGTGGTCTTGATCGTGGTATCTCCAGTTGATATGCACTCTTTCCAAACGGCTTGAACCAATTCATGCTTTCGGCGCAGGAGCCGAGCGACTCTGCGACTGGCAGCGGGGGCGCCTTCTTGGCGCAGCATGGCGTTTAGCATTATCATGTCCAAAATCTCTGGTTTCGAGACAATGGACCCGCGTGAGCGCTTGACGTAGGCAATGGCGCGGTGGATGTCACTCAGTTTTTCGGCGGCTGTGGGCATGGTTGGGTCAGCTTGGTTGTGGCAAAGAATTGGGTTGAAATTCATGGCATGTGTTAGTAATGTTGAACCTCTCGATAATTTTATAACTCGGCTAGGTAGGTATTTATAGAATGTGAAGAGTTATACGGTCTTAAGGTGATTTTAGCCTCTATTTTGAACTTTCATGGATTGAGTTGTCGAGAATATCATCATTCGGAGTGTCAAATGAATATGAATCCATAGCTCAGGCTGGGAGCTTCATTTCCACACCTGACATTTATTTTTAGCATTTTTTTTGCAATTTATATGGGGAAAGACCCCCTCCACGTTGTCGACGACTGTTAATTGATCTAATATACGTATTGGATATACTACTCGCACCCTGGGGCTGCAGGGCCATGCCCAGGTTGGTCGGAGCCGCCTTAGCGGGGGTGTTCTCGTCAACGGCCCCATCAGGAAGAGTGAAATCAATCCCAATTCCGCAGGATACCTTTGGGTCATTCAACCGCAGCCATAACGATACCTACGGCAACAGCTAGCCGCACTATGTCTTTCTCGCGACATGGCACGGCCCGACTGCTGCCATGTACGAGGAAAGGCTGCGGAACATATGGCGGAGTCTTCATATCTATAGCCAGGCATCGCTATCGTGCTTCTGGTAAATCAACATGTTCCTACAACTCGAATGACCTAGCATCTTGTGCTTGGACCCAGGACAAGTTGCCGCCGCTGCCGGCAAATTTCGCTGGCGAGCAAGCACATTGGTGTTTATATGAAAATTAGTATGTAAGTATATGCCACTGTGATTAGATAGGTTTGTCCAATCCCTGTGTGCTGAGAACCTCAAAACACGATGAACGACAAAACCATCACCAGCCAATCATGTGGAAGCAGAAAACACGACCAAAGTGCGATGAAATGACAAGTTTACTTGGGAACGCATTTTGGATTTAAAGTACGACGGTACTTGTAAGAGCCCTTAATACTTGTTTTCGTAATGTTCAATTTCGATTCGTTAGTTATGTCCAATAATAGTGTCTATTCTTTGTAGTTTTAGATGGGGTGGGATGGGAATATAATAGTCCAATGTGGACACTAATTTGTCTGTACAATATGTACAGATATACTGTACTGTATTAATAGTACTATATACTACTAAGTAACTTACATCTTTTTTCGGTTAATTTCAGGACCTCACCATACTTTTTCGAGAAATGAACAAGCAATTCGCGACGGTTCCACTTCGTTCGTTGTATATTTGTTATATTTCGCCTGCAACCAAGAAGGTTGCAGTAAATTTCAAACGAGGTTCCTTATATTTCACTGTGTATGTAACGGTTCCGTTCGCCCAAGGACAGTAGGCAGTCATGAAGTGGTCGTGGGGCCGGCGGCCTTGTGGATCTTGTCGATGACTTCGTTCTTGAAATGGAAGCCGCTGTCGGAGACCCAAATATGGACATACCCAAAGGTTGTGAACCAGTCGAGGAGGCTATTGGCCGTCGCCGCAGCGTCGCTTGTCTCGCTGGGCCAAAGTTGCACGAACCCGCTCATGTCGTCCTTCATGACGAGGATCATCTGCAGGCCGTTCGTCGCCGTGGGCATGGATACCTAGTCGTAATGTATCAGCTCTTGGGGCTTCTCGGCATGGAGCGCCGATCCAAGCGGGCGTGGGACCACAGAGCCGTCGACGCTGAGGCAGTGAATGCAGGCTTGGACAAATGTCTTGACATCGGTTTCGAGGATGTTCCAGGCGAAGACATCGCAGACGACCTTGGCCGTGGCTTCGATTCGCCGATGCGGCGCCTTGGTGCGCTATGATGCAGACCCGCTGCTGGAGGAGGTCCGTGGCTCTTGTTTGGGATCCAGTTGCGGTCTTCCTTGTCGAAGAACAGGTTCTTGTCTTCATTCCACGCCACGCCGGCTGGTGGGGTCTCTCCCCTCTTCACGGCCTCATGTTGGGTCTTGACGATGCCAGCCGGGCTGGGCCAGTCGAAGTCGGGCTGCTACAGGGGCGACACCATGGCCTAGAGGCACCGGACAGACTTCGTTGGAACTTGGTCTTGGGCGGCGCCACAGCGGCTGAGCAGGTCGCCCCACAGATTGTCTTCACCGGGCAGGCACTCGATGATGTAAGGGAACGAGGACAGCACCAGGGCCCAGCGCTCCAACTTGTGCGCTTGGTACCTTGCTATGCTTGGGGACTGGCCGGCAGGATTGAAAATGTACTGCAGGTTCTTGTGGTCGGTGAAATGGCGGAAGCCAGCTGGGCGGATGAGAGGGTAGTCCAGCCGCTTGCAGCTTTCCACAACGGCAAACGCTTCCTTCTCCACGATTGGCCACGCTCGCTTGCACCAGTAAAGGCACCGCTGAGAAAGGCCAACGGCTGGTGGCACTGCTCTTCCAACGGCAGGGCCAGGACTTCAAATGGTACTTGAGTGACGATGGCGCCCCAAAATCCTTCACTTGCGTTGGTATAAAGGCAGACCATCATGGCTGCCCCTGGGTGCGTCATGGGAACCATCGCCAAGAGAGCTTCCTTGATCTTGTCGAAGCAGGCCAGATGGCCAACGTCCCAGCCAACGGCAGTGAGTTGGACGCGGGTGAGCTTCGTATTCTTCGCACTTCCAATTTGCTTGGTCGCTGCGTCGAGGAGTTGGCGGAGCGGCGCCACAAGCTCGGTGTAGCAGGGGATGCTGGACCGCATTCAGTTGGTCGTGCACACGAACTGTTGGAGGTCAGCAGCCGTGACAGGCGGCGCGAGCACACGCAGTGCTTGGATTCTTTTGGAGGAGTGCTGGACGCCTTCGGTTGAGACGACTTTGCCCCACCATTCGGCCTTGGCCAGGAAGAAGTCGTATTTCTTCGCCGAAGGAGGAGAAGATGGTGAGGACTTGGTCGAGGAGGCGAGGGTCTCGGCATAGTCGAGTCAGGCTAGGAGTCCCTTGAACAGTAGGTCGGCAAACATGAAGTCCACCGCGGACTGACAGAACGCCACCGCGTCGGTCTGGCCCATAAGCACTCTTGTGGGCGCGTGCACTCCAAAGGGGGTCATGAAGGAGTAGTACATTTGGGAGTCTTCATGGAGCGATGCTACCAGTAACCCTTGAACCAGTCGAGGGTGAAGAACGCCCGCGCGCCAACCAAGACAGTCAGGGCGGCGTCGAGGTTCGGTATAGACCATAGCATAGGCTCCGTGCACGCATTGATGGGCCGCCTGTCGATGGTCATGCGCAAGTCGCCAGGGTCTTTCTTGGGGACGATGTGCGGCGCCGAGGCACATGTTGCGCGGTTGTTGCGGTACACCAGACCAGCTGCTTCGAGCTCGCGCACATGTGTCTTCAGGAACTTCACATACGCTGGGGGTATCACTTGACATGGACAGCGCTAGGCTTGATGCGCACCCGCAGCGGCTCCACCTTGATCGGCATGGCCGATCTGCTGGCGGAATACATCACCGTGCTTGGCCAGGAGGAGTCGCAGCTTCTCCAGGAGGTCCGCGGTCATGCCTTCGTCTTCGGCGGCACGGAGCTTGTCTTGAATCACCGCTTCAACCACCGCTCGCCGTCTGTCCCGCTCGCCTTCTGCGTCTTCAGCAGATAGGACTTGGATGTTGGGGGTTGCACAGTCAGAAGGCTTGTTCACGTCGCTGACACCCCAGACTTCTTGCTTGGCAAATGCGTGGCTGAGCAACTCGTCTTCAGAGAAGCCGTTCCATCACAGCCCAGCTGATCAAGAGCTCTGCCGCGTTGGAGGAAGAGTCCGCCCAGGACTTGAGTCCACGCAGGGCCAAGCGTCCACAAGGGGTGTCCAGGGAGTCCAACTTGAACTGCACTTGGCGGTCGACCTTGAGCGCAGGTGCTTGGCCATACGGCTGGATCACTGATGGCTCCGGCGAAATCACCTTGACTTCCACACCGGCTGCAAGGTAACGTCGGAGCCGGTGTCGAGGAGGGTCGTCGTGACGGACACGATACCTTCGATCGTGGCTTCGCGGCCGAGGGACTTTTGTTCGCGCTGCCTTGTAGCTTGGTCGCCTTCTATTGCGCGCGCTTTCTCACTTGTCCATTTGTTCCTTGAGCAGGCGCTCGGATTCGCCAGGCGCGCACTTGGGGCAGTTTACCACCTTGTGGTTCTCGCTGCCGCACTTCAGGCAGGTCGCCTTCTGTCGCTCGTAGTTCTCGCTGTCTTGCTCGAGGGCTGGTGTGCGCCTGGGAGGTCCACTGCTGCTGCCAATGCTGCCTTCAGATCGTCCAGGCTCGGACAGTCGCAATAGTGCTGCGACTAACGTTGCAGGCGGTGCCGAAGTCATCTCGTCGTCTACCAGGGCATACAAGTGGTACCCGGCGGTATGCACGCGCAGCCAGACAACGAAACGCTACACGTCAACGGGTCGTTGCGTTGGAGGGCCAGCTGGCGCTGGACTGCTTTCTGAAGGCCAAGCGGCTTGATCGCTTTGACCATGATGTCGACAACTGTCTTCCTTTTTTGGTCCAAGGCCCACGCTTGATCGTCGTGCTCCAAGGCTCGCATCAGGTTTTCAAGCATCTTGCCAATAAGCGAGTCGGCGTCGAGGATTGTCGTATCGAACCGGATCGCCGTGGTCAAACGCTTCTTGAGCATTTCCAGGTCTTGAGGCTCCTCTTCAAACGCCTTGCTAAACCACGCGGTCCACTCTGCCTCCGTGACGCCACGGTAGTGGCGGTTGGCCATATCCCACATCGCCACACGCTTCTTGGTAAATATGTCCATGCACGAGCTGACAGACATGACGAAGGGTATTGAGCCAATGAGTTGGAGGGCGTTGACTTGGTCCAGGTACTTGTTGAACTGGCGGATGAATGTTCGCCGCTCCGACTTGGTCAAGCCGTTGAACGAGGGTGGGCCAGGGAGCACCAACGCGTTGTACACGAGTCCCGCTCGTCGCCTTGTCCCACGTCATCGTCATCGGGGACAGGGGGCAGGTTGGTGGCGCCAGATGGTATCGCAGCTGGCGCGGGAGAATTAAGTGGCGCGGCCACGGGGGTTGGTGTGTGCGCCGAAAATGGGGTGTTGGTGTAGCCATCTGGTTGAAACCGCTGGTCAATAACTGGTGGATTACGTCGGCGTGGCGTGGCTTGACGGCGCAAGGGACGACCGCGTCCGGCTTCTAGGGATCGGGATCGCTCTGTCCCGTTAACAGGGGACTGCGAGCGTTGGTGGTCAGAGTCACTCGTTGCTTCGGGCGATGACGCTAAAGTATTCTTTGTTTTCGCTCCCGTCGTTATGAGGCCAAATCAAATTTCAAATTAAGGTCTCTTACTACTTCCTCTATTCCGTAAAACTGGAGACATTGGTTTTCCCTGCATTTTTATCTTAATGTTTGTATGGGCTCTACCATCTAAAAGTGTATTTTTATTCACAAACTTGATTTTACGACGAGAAGGTTCATCATGTGCTGACTTGGCCACCAGTCCACATACAAACGTAAAATGTAATGAAGGCATCCATGACGGACATGACAGCGAGCGGGCTGGTGGAGCAACCGATGCGTCCCTAGACCGTAGGGCCTTCTCGGCCAGGGACTCGAACCAGCAAATCGTGCAAGCGGCTGATATCAACGACTTGCATGACCTCCTAAGCAGGTTATGCAAGCAAAGGGCCTCAACATGCCCTGCTGACTCAAGGCCCTGGCCGAGCAGGCGCTGCGGTCAAGGGACGCATTAGGTGCACTAGTACTCTCGCGGCATCATCTACCAAGGCGTCTAGAGTATCTAACCACACTCTCGTATTGCAGCACCTGCTAACCATGCATCAATCGGTACAACACGAGGATGGTATGACTTCCCCTCACCAAATACCAACTTGGTCGTCGGTGTATTTCTTAAGTATGCCGCGCCCAGTTGTGGGATTACAATTCTGATGGGCTCTAGCAATATCTACGCAGCGCCGCGAGTTGTTTGCGCTTGATTTGAGCGCGATTGAATGAAAAATGACTGTGTGGCGTATGTTTGAAAATTTCCTGACCTGAGCAGCGAGTCCTGCCAGGTGCTTGCGAAGCGACAAGAAACAATAAAAAAAATCTGAAAATAGCTTCAGAATCGTCTTTTGATTGGCTATCTGTGGTCGAAAGTTCGTTCGATTTTGGTATTATTGGCCTGAGATATCGTTCCGAGAATTATATGTCTCCAGTTTTGCGGAACGGAGGAAGTACGAATTACTTTTTCTGGTCAATTTTAAGTGTAATCATTTCGTCCAATGAAAATGCGCCAACAATGCACATCTTTCAACCGCACGACAATGGCATACAATCATGACACCATGAGCCGATCTCTGAAATGGCTCGTAGGTTTCTTCTGCAGCGCCATGCAGAGTTCGCATAACTTCATTTCACTCCTACAGTAAGTACTAGTAGTGTGAAAACGGATTACGAAGTGTGGTAGTGATTGTTGACTGTGCCATTTGATATGGGGGTCCCATCGGTGTGCAAGGAAGCGTTGGAGGATGACTGATGATAAGAGGAACAACCAATTCACTAATTTCCCATGCTACGTGTTTTTTTGTACTTCGCTAAAGCTAGATCAACCGACTTCTCTTAGTAGTGTTATACAGCGAGGTTACGACCGCGGCGTGCATTTTGAAAGGCACGACGTCTTTATGACGAAGGTGCAGTAATGGAAAGGCGTTGGACAAGCTGATGTGCGAACTTCCACCAATCCTATGGACAGAGGTTGGTACAGACAACTACACATACATGCACAAGTGATACTAAGTGGGCTTTCCAACCATGTTAATAATCCTGTATACCTAGTAAGTTCTGATACCACCACGAACTCGTTCATCGCAAAACGATACCCATGGAATCATGTGTGCCGTGGGCATTGTCGACTACTCCACCTCCCCTTAGTGATACGATGTCAGCCTCAGTATTTATGTCCAATCAAAACCATAACGTTCATTGATTGGATAAAATGATTAAGGTAGTGCAACTAGCATTACGATTTCCAACCACAACACAACAAATCGAAAATATACGATGCCGTTATTTTCGCCCATATTTCATGTCATTTTCTGGATTATGAAATAAGTACTTCGTATATTTTGTCGATTCTGGATTATGAAATAAGTATGGTGCACGTCATCTATAAACTACCAACTTTTCACAAAATTTTCTGATTTCTATTTCATATCCATTCTTCAAAATTTCAGCAAATTGAGACGTAGAATCGACAGATCTCAATGAGGTGAAGAAATTCTACGTCTCAGATTCAAATTTGGTAATGAATTGGTCCAGAAATAGATATTTAACCTTGCTGTATTTTACATATATTTGGCCATAGGGGTGGCCGCTGAGATGTATCTTGATTTTTGTATGTGACTCTTATCCGTATATAGTATCCGGAGCAGTTGGGGCCTTTAACCTCCCACTGTGGCGGTGGTCGGTGGGTTTCTGGTGATTGGATCTGGCGTCGAGTTCGCACGGATTCCGTCGTTTCGGGTGCCAGCGTGGTGGTTGGCGGGGTGGTTGTGGTTGGATGGACTGTCGTCGAAGATGGCACGTGTGTGGCGGTTGTCGATGTGTTGGTAGTAGCTGGAGATTAGACCTCCTGACTAATGATTAAAACAATGTCAAATGTCCGGATACTTTCGTATAATTATCATGTGCTATTGGATTCATTAAAATGACTGGTCAATGATTCTTTTAGTTGTCAGAAGAGTAGTCATTGGGCAATCGCATAGTACGCGCTAAATGATTGGATCATTTGATTTGGTGGTGATCAATGACGTACCAATTAATGTTTTTGGAAACGCCTCAGTCATTTCCAAAACCATCGACTGCTTCCCGATAATAACAACCAATCGACTAAATGGCACGCCGAACCAGCTTGCAGGGGCCCCACCCCACCTCGTTGACGACACGTAGCATCAACCAAGGGGTATCGCTGCTCAACAACCTCGAAATGCAGCGTCAAGCCAAGCGCACTCGCTACTCCACGCATCTTGCTGACGAACCTGACACCGACACCGACTCCATTGCTCCCATATACGACGCGTTCTTGAAGGCCCAAGGTCTCGAAGGGATTCTCACGATGACCAACTTTAGTCCCTCGGAATTCAACATCCTTTGGGCTGACGTTCGATCGCACCTTTTCAAGCACTGGAATGTCGGCTCGGGGCGAAAATCAGAAGTGACAGCAAGAGATCTCCTTCTCATGCTTCTTACCTCGCTCAAGCACTGTGGGGCGTGGGACGTTGTTGCAGCCGTGTTCAAGCAGAAAGTGGATTCCTTCGAAAAGCGCGTCATGAAGTTTTTGACGGTTCTGTATCCATTTGTCATGCGAAAGTACGTGACTGCTGTGGGGGAGAAATGGACGATGTCTCAACTCGCTGTAGGTGGCCATCAATTCAAGAACTTTCCCTATGCTCGCTACGCTACGGATGTGACGTTCCAGCAGCCCAATGTGTCCTCCGGCTCGTATGCCGAGAAGAAACTGTTCTACAGTGGCAAGCACCACCTGTACGGGCACAAGGTTGAAGCCTCGGTCTTACCGAATGGCTTTGCTATTAATTGCACATATTACTACAAAGGCAGCGTTTCCGACAAGACCATCTTCGACGAGAACCTCGACTTCCACGCCGCCAACCTCTGCAAGGAAGCCACTGTCATGGACCTGGCTGACGCCGACGACCTCAGACGCTTTGGGGTGTGTGTAGCGACACCTACCGCTGGAATCGTAAGACTTACGATGTTGTGTTTCAGACCTGTATGGCGTTTACGAATGCACACGTTCGGTTCCACCCCCTTCGCGCTGAAGACGGCGACGCGAACTCGCAGTACATCAACCGCTTGAACGCTATCGGCGTCAATATGGTCAAGAACAAGAATACAGCGCAACGTACCTATCGTTCGAAGCGCAAGGCGAGGCTGTCGATGGTCATGGCTGCCAAGAGCTCTCTTGCTGATGCGGATGCAGGTGGAATCGACACTGACATGGGCTCCAACAGTGAAATCGAAAATCGCCGTGGTTCGTTCTTTTAGGGATATATCCCAAATTAGTGCTTTCGCTAGGCATATGTACTTGATTTGAATAATTTGATGCAGGTTTTATCAAAAGGTGGTGGGTTAACTGTAAATTTGCTAGCGATTGGCTCCATTTAACAGGCAGGCCAGCGGAGAATGTACATATTTTGGTCATACTATGATTTTCAAACTTCGTCCACAGAGCTCAGTAAGCCACAGAGATTTCGGAATGTGTCCTTGACTATTCGGCCATCTTCACATGCCATTTGCACGCTTTCGGAGGCCGGAACAACCGCGAAAACTTGCATGGCGCATGGGCCCTCGATGGTTTCAACGGCCGTCCCTGCGCGTGTCATTGGACACATTTTGGTTCTTTCTTCCAATGGAACGCCAGTAAAAATGTCAGTAACATTTTTGCATACTTGTAGAACTCAAAATGGATTAGTCAGATATTCTAGAACTCAAAATGGATTAGTCAGATATTCTTAGATAATCAATTATCCTATATATTGTTAATAACCACTCTGGCCTTTTCCGGTCGTAAGGCTATTCCCATATTAATAGTAGCTCAAATCTGATTTTCATCAGAGTACGCATTAAAATGCGTACTTTCGTATTGATAAAACTACTAGTACTGTACTCGGACATCACATCTGCACTTTGTTCCGATTACTCTCCAATCCAGGAAGTAAATCCCCATTGTCCCAAGCTCGTTGGGATAGAACAGCGAGGTTAAATCATCGAGAAGCAGCTTCAACCAAGTTGAATGATATGCTCCCACAAGATAGGGCGATGCTTCACTTGCCGCCATTGTCCCGTTGTTGACTGCGAGGACGCATGCAAATGCGCTTTAAATCATTTGGTCTTGGACATTTACAGAGAGCTTCGTCAACAACCAAAGCAAACCACACGTTTTGGAGGTATTTATTTCTACGTGTCTTAATCTGAATGCCTTTCAGTTCATTCGCGTCAACCCAAAGGTCAATCTACGATGCTCGTCAACACATGTGGTACTTCCCAGTGGTTTGGGGCATTCTAAAGAACGTACAACTATGTTACAGTGGTAGAGTCTAAGTTCGCTGATGTGGCTGCTCTCATGTAATTGGATGAAACAAAAGTAGTTTTTTTATTTGTCCAACAAACGTTCTATTAATAGTACAATCGCATGATGGAGAAGCATTGGCTCACACGGAAGAATCTCTAACTCGCACAGATCTTCGTACTTCCACTTGAAGTTATTCACGCGTGTTCATGAAGGTGTATTCTGTGAATCCCGAGAAGGCGGTGGCATCTGCTAGACCGTGGGAATAGTTCGATGTCGATACCTCCATTTTCCTACCCTGAAAAGTGATTATAGTTCCCGTGGCCTTTCTGTTAAAAATAACGTCACTTTGCATCTTTTTATTGAAATATTTGGTTAATCTTCAACACACACAGAATGATGTAGCATCATTCATGTCAACAGCACACGAGCAGGACTTGGCCAAAGTAGATGGACGAAGGACAGTAGCTGTCTGGTGGCGCGAGGGTATACGGCTGGTCGGCACTTCCTTTGGCGCACCCCTTTTTGGTTTTACAGATGCTGTTGACGATGGACGAGGATGAGTCGCCAAACATGGCGAGGTATGGCACGCAATCGGAAGTGTCTAATTGAGTCGTTGTGGACGACGCTGCCGTCGCAGTGCTGTTGACTGCGTTCCACAGCCATTCCAGCAACATTTTCAACAGATTGCCACTATCTATCGGTGTCGGAGATGGAGCTAATGTAGTTGTCGCATGTACGGGAACCGGTGTCATCGTTGGTGTCGAAATGTTGCTAGCCGTGACAATTGGTACTGCAGTTCTTGTTGTTGTCGCCAAGGTGGACACTGGCACAAATGTTGTGGTCGGGGCGACAGTTGTGGACGTGGCATTAGTGGGGGTGGGGATCTTGGTCACTGCAATGACAACTTTCTGGGTGGTCGTGGGGGCGATTGTGGTTGCAGGGCGGAACTGACACTGCCACACCCTGGCCACGTACGTGCACACGGCGTCATTAGGGGCTATGCATGTCCCCGTTGCGGCATTCCACGACGGTAGATTGGAGCTGCATGGGGCACCGGAGGACACCGTGCCTTGTTTCGGACACAAAGTGCCTTGAGGAGCACACACGCCAGTGCCACCACAGAGCAACGTCTTGGAGGTAGAAGCGACGGCATACGAAGTGTCATTGACGACTGGGACAACCCACGTGCCGGGGCCCGACGCCGTGGTGGCGGGGGCGGTTGCACACCCTTGGGACGGAAACATACAGCCCCACGTGCCGCCCGTTTGGTTGCTACCGGTCACAAGACCACACACGGCATCTTCCGGAGCGACACACATCTTGGACGATGCGTTCCAAGATGGAATGCCAGGGTTGCAGCCGGCCACAGGAACATCACCCTTGCGAGGACAGCGAGTGGCTCCAGTAGAGCAGCCATCCCCTCCACAGATTGGAGTGGTGCCTACTGTCGAAGTAGGAAAACCATAGGTCGCATCTTTGCACACACTAACAAGCGACAAGGTAGAAGTTGTCGTGGGAGCCGCCGTTGTGGTAGGAGCTAGCGTTGTGGTTGTTGTCATGGGGGTAGGGGTTGCCGTGGTCGCGGCGAGGGTAGTCGTAGCTGGGGTAATTGTTGCAGGGGTCGGTCTGTTGATGGTGGCTAGAGCTGGTACTGGCGTTGACGTTGCCACGGGTTTACACGCGACGGGGGGCAGTGTTGGCACAGTGATGGTTCTTGGCTTGTCCGTCGTCGAGGACGGGTCGGGAGTGTCGGTGCTCGGTGTTGTGGTGGTGACTCGAGCTGACATCGACGTTGGCACGGGTACAGTCATGTCGGGGGCCACCGTGGTGGTTGGCACGGTCGTGGTTGTTGGATAATCTGGTGTAGAAGATGGCTCGAGTGCCGCGGTGGTTGGTATATTGGTTATAGCCGGACCTGGTGTCGACGTTAGCACGGGTTCAATCTTGTCATGGGCAAGTATGGTGGTTGG
>NW_009798466.1:0-5159 GCF_000520075.1 Aphanomyces astaci
GGGCTGCGGCCGCTTGATGGTGTACAGACGTTTTGAGAATGCGTCGAAAGTACCGCTGCAAGCACTTGGCAGCTCGGTGGTCGCGGAGGGACTCTGGGTTGACTTTGGCTTTGGTGATGAAATCTTTGGGTTTGGTTTCGCCAATCGTATGGTTGTTGTTGTTGGGGCTGGACAAAGACGGTTGAGGCGGGGTCGTTGGCTCGATGGGGTTGGGATAGAGGGGTCTAGTACTACTAGTAGTAATACTAGGCCTACAAGGCCCCCTGGTCGACATCATGCGGCCATGCAAGGCATCCACGCGCTTGGCCGTGTCCAGAGGCTCGACAAACAGCGGGGACGACGATACGCCCCCAATGTCGGGGTCGTCACCAGCATCGGGACCAGCCGTTTCACCGACGTCGCTGGCTTGCGACCTAGTATACCGCCAGGATTGTTATGACGTGGCAAGCTCAGAGACATGGTACACCACTAACGAAGCGCGAAACCCAATGTTTGAAAAAAAACTACTATAGCTTTCATTTGAAACACGAGCGACTGATTGCCAAACATGTTGACACCAACAAATAGAGTAAAATGGGCTGGTGGATTCAACCACTCCGTATGGATCTAAGGGGGCTATTGACTATGAAGCACCACAACGGTCGGTATAAAAGCCACAGTTGTATAAACGCATACATCATATATATATCATATATATTGTATATACGTACGCAAACTGGACAGGCTCGACCATGGCTTGGGGGTCGCGCCGGTAGAGGCCAGGTCAAACGTGAGCTGATCAAACGTCGGGCAAGTCTCCGGTCGAAGCAACAACGGCGTAGCAGCAACGAGTTCATTCTCTTCATTTTCCATCGTATGTTGCTGTGTTCCAGACGAGGCGTTGGTCAGCAACGTCGTGTTGTGGGCCGTCAGCGTGGGCACTTTGGGACTGGAGAGAACGCGTCGAAGTTTCGAATGGGACAGTTCTGGCGTCCGACTGCGCTCGGCCAGCGCCTGCGATTTCGCACTCACCTGCCAACATACAAGTGAATATTCAAGATGGCATCAGCCGCAAACGAGATGGAAATGGCCTAGCAACTTGCTGAGCAAGTTAAATAATACCAATTGAAACGGCTCTAGTGGACTCGCGCGATGCTTGTGGCAACTGCCTTCCCCTGTCACGGGAGTCCACAGCGTCGTCGTGGCCGGCCGATTTGACGCGGCGTACTCGTTGTTGAAGAACGCAATTTCAAACCCCGCCGGTTTGCCAGCAACTCGGCCTGTGGGCACGGCAGTGGCTCTAATAGAAATACGTGGCTGAGAGATTATTGACGTCGTGTGTACGTTGTACCGCAACGTCTGGAGCAACGGCGTCATGTATTGCTGCAACCGGTCTTCGGTCGGATGCAGCGCCATGGTCTTGGCAATCAACGCCCCAGCGGATTCCTAAAAAATAAAAGTTACAACGAATAAAATTATACTACGTAGTATTCATTGATATATATATATATATATTTGTATTTACCCGAACCAACACTTCGGCATGTTCCACGGCCAACTTGGCGAGTAGCATCATCACGTGCATGATGTCTGTCTACATAGTTATTCACAAGCGTCATTCGTATACACGAGTGAAGCTGCAAAAGATAATAAAATGTTATTATATAAATAGATAGATAGATATATACATCGGAAAGGCCCAGAAAAGTAGAGATAGTGTAGGGCTTACAAGAAGGGCCGCGTGGAAACGAAATTCACGCACGAGTTTCAACAGAAACGGAATAATATCGTGGGTCATGAGTTTGTGGAGCGTGAAATCCGACGGGTCGTGGCGTAGCACATACAAAAGTTCGTGGACACACACGACTTGGGTGGGGTCGTCTTAGGGGTTGGCTCGCATCACCGCCACAATGCCTACAATACAGATCAGTCATCATCTTCCATATAGTGTTAGAAAACAACTACAACTCTACTAGGAGGACTTCACAGTGTACATTTGTAAGCGCCCATCCAATTGAATCAGTACTATATGACATTTACATCGCTAGTGATACAATAATGTGTCCGTATTGTCATACATATCGATACAGTCAGAACACCCTGTTCTGTCATGAACATCACCACTGCCCTGAAGCCTCAGGTAGCAGCATTGGCTGCAGCTAGTAGGAGGTATTTGTGCCTCTTAGAGGCTTTTCCTTAGATAGTAGGTAGCCAGTCATATCCACGGTACATCATTAGGATGCCGTGTCCTGATTGGCTAGCCATTAGCTAGTCCGCCTAGCCTTTAGAGCCAGTTGTTCTCACTGGTAGCTAAGCTAATTCACTTTTTCCGTTTCACCCGCAACCACCCAGTGTTCCCCCTGGCTTTTGTACCTTCCCACTGGTTATGCGCTCGTGGACTCGACAACTTTGACGAGTGGCACTTTGAGTTGACCACGATCGTCCTCCAAGGAGAAGGCCTGATAACTCAGGCGACGCAATGCACTGGCATCGAAGCCAAGTGGTCAATCAAGGGCCTGACGCGTGCATTTCGCGTCCTCGAGTGCTACACCAAGAAATGGCGCCGGCACATCGACAACGCAGTCTTTCGACCGTCATCGAAGCCACCACTCCCGCCACTAGTCCTTGATGACGTGGCGCCCAAGCTCATCGATCCTATCATGGAATACCTGGTCGAACATCGTTCAGCCAAGTTGCTCGAAGCTCGCGCGGCCAAAGCTAGAGCACCTCCTGAAATCCAAACACGCGGATGTCGAACGATCCATCGCGTTGGTCTACGCGTTGCTGTCGGAGGCAATGCGCCGCGACGCCGCGGCTGCAAACCTTGGTCAATGCGCCCACTGCATCATCGAGTGGCTTCAGCGGCAAGTTCTGCAGCGAAGAGCAGAAGTTTGCGTCCGCCGTGGATGTCTGCACCAAGTTCCACTGCTTCAAGTTCGAGCGATATTGCTCAACTTGACGGCAGTCTGGCCACTTTCGACAAGCTTCGAAAGGCCGTCGAAAAACACGAGAGCACGACTCTCAGCGACAGCCTTGTTGTCCGCGCTGTCTGATTGTATTGCACACTACGATGTGCAAGTATGGCGCGGTGCTCGACCGAGAATCCCATACACCCAGCTGCGGGAACTATTGCCGCAGCACTGGCACGAGTTGACCCAGAAATACCCTGATTTCTTGGGTCCCAAACCGACGGCTCATGCCGTTCCGGTTCATGGTTCGGGCCAAGCGCCCGAAATCACTCGATCGAGCGCGTTACGCCTCTCGAGCTATGATGGCTACGGTCAAACGACCGGCCTCAGTCCATGGCGCTCTCAGCGCGACATGCCACGCAAAGATCGCGGCTATTGTGACTACTGCGCACATGCAGGTCACCGCACGATAGATTGCACGAAGCTTTCTCGTGCATTCTACCAAAACGCGGTGCGACGCGATTTTGTCTTCCCACCCGGATGGGTGGCGATCCCACCAGGGCAACTCCCACCGCACGGCGGTGGTCGACGAAACCAACACGGCCAGGGTAGTGGGCATTCCCACCCCGACAAAAGACCCACCAATCGCCTACGCGGCGGTCGTGGAGGCGGTCGATCCGCCCATCACCAAGTTGATGTTGGTGCGTTGCTTAACGCACTCCGACAAGGCCTATCCCATGGCGGTCAAAACCGAGGCGGCTACGTCCATGGCGTCCGCTCCCAACGTGGTTACGATCACGGCGGTTGGAACAAAGAGTCGCGTCTTCGGACCGACGCGATCAACGTGACCGATGTCCGTTTCGTCACCACGGCGATCGCAACCACTCGCGCGATCGGCCCGATGATTTCTTCAATGATGATTATCATTGTTTGGCTCCTCCAGAGCTGTACCCCGTCCAAGATAACCGGCGAAGCCGCAGTCGTGGTACCCACCAAGGTGGCCCCGGTGAAAATACCGGAGGAAACGACCATCGTAGTCGTAGCGTAAATCGCAGCGACGCTTCTCGTCAACATGACCAGACTCGTTATTTCAATCTTCATGAACAGGCACCTTTGCCAAAAATTACGACATCTCGTGACAACAAATCGGCATCAATGCCTCGATTATCTGCACCTAGATTAAATGAACGTCAATCGGTATCATTGCCTAGATTAACGACACCTCTTGAACAACACAAACATGTCTCGTTTTTTTTTTCGGTACTAACAGTCCACCAAAACTTCAAGTATAATTCCAAAAATACTTTCGAAAATACTAAAAGACTTTCGTCCACATTTTGACTCGCTCGATACATTTATATCGCGGTCACTATTATATACAGCTACTGGCTGGGCACTTCGTGTGTCACCGACTAGTCCTATAGTTCAACAACAACTAGACTCCTGTCTATGGACAGTCGACAGTGGTGCTTCTAAGCACTCCACCTTCAAACGAGAATGGTTCGTCACATACGAAGCCTACTCATCACTAGCTGGTGCAGCCGATGGCGACCCATTAGACGTCGTAGGTCGCGTCACAGTTAGACTTTACGTCACTGGCTCCAACGGCGACCCATTGGCGATCTATCTGCAGGATGTATACCACATCCCAGAAATACACCTCAACCACTTTTCCGTTGGTCGAGCCCTACACATGGATCGACACTGAATTGTCTCCATCGATCCCAACGTGTGGACTCTAGCCACGTACGATGGCGAGTTCAAGGCAGACTATGCGCCGCACTCAGGGTTGTA
Source organism: Aphanomyces astaci (assembly GCF_000520075.1). Lineage (NCBI taxonomy): Eukaryota > Oomycota > Saprolegniomycetes > Saprolegniales > Verrucalvaceae > Aphanomyces > Aphanomyces astaci. The sequence goes on from NW_009798466.1 coordinate 4,683, forward strand.
CGTCACATTCATGTGCACAGGCCCAGCCACGACTGTCCTTCTGACAACAATTCAGTCGCTCGAGACTCTACCTCGACCCTCGTGGTCTCGAATGACACCACGACCACACCAAAGAGTGTGTTATCGTCTCATCGCAGACTTCCACATTGGACACGGCGACGTCAACCTGACGGCCCTGCACGACTACTGCACGACTACTTATGTCTTACATCGAGGACGCATCGAGCGCTCGATCCATCTCGACACCAGAGCATGTCCTCTCGGCACTCAAGGTCAAAGCACCTACTGAGGAGCCCTCAACATATGCGCAAGCTATGAAGTCTTCAGCCAAAGTGCATTGGCACGAAGCCATGCTGCTCGAATTGGCTTCACATGAGGCGAACATGTCGTTCGAGAGCGCAACATTGCCTCCAGGGAAGTCAGCCCTGGGCATGCGCTGGGTCTTTAAGATCAAATTCGATGACTCAGCCACTGAGG
>NW_009798466.1:5858-7102 GCF_000520075.1 Aphanomyces astaci
ACGAAACTGAGCGCACCTACATGGTGGACAAGCCGTACCGATCTGTCGTCGGGAGCATCATGTACCTCATGATTAGCACCCGACCAGATTTGGCTTACGTCGTCCAGCAGCTCAGTCAGTTCTTAACGAACCCCGGCCCAGCCCATTGGCAGGCAGCCAAGCGAGCACTTCGCTATATTCCAGGCACGATCGACTACGGTCTCGTCTTGGGTGGTGAACACAATGTCACCACTCCGCTGCACGCATTTGCTGACAGTGACTACGCTAATTGCGTTGACACTCGTCGCTGAGTCGCCGGCTTTGTGGCATTCTACTGCAACTGTGCGATCTCATGGATCGCTAAGAGACTACGCAGCATAGTTCTCTCGACCACCGAGGCAGAACTTATAATTCTGTGCACAGTAGCACAAGAATGCTTGTACATCAAGCAGACAGCAGGTGAGATGGGTCGTCCCATCACCTCGGCTATTACCCTCCATGAGGACAATCAAAGCACCATCCAGATAGTGAACAACTCTGGTCACCATGGGCGCACCAAACATATTGATGTGCGCTACCATTTCATCAACGACCTCGTCGAACAACAAGTGTTTCGACTCGAGTACACAGATACACGACTCCAAGTCGCGGATATCTTCACCAAACCGTTAGACATTACAACGTTCTGCGCACTGCGCAGTAAACTAAGAGTGGAGCAGCTGCATACCTCTGACCCCTTTGGCCCACGCCAAGGAGCATAAACACCGGCCTCTCAGCCCGTGACCAGTCCCGTCATGTACGGAGGACGCTCCAACCGCGACAGGTCAGACAATGGGGGGTGACGGCATCCCGGTGGTTACTCGATCCATCCGGTCTCTTCCCCGGCATGTCGTGCGAAAGGACCAATTGGTAGGGACCCGGTAAGAGGGGTGTCCGACGAGTTTAGTCCCGGACATAAGACGGTGTAACCATAGGTGGTTACGCTCACTGAGTCTAACCGCAGCCTCTTGCTGCACTATGGGCACCTGATTCCGGTGACAGTGCGTGGAGTTGTTGCGAGGCAGTCAGAACACCCTGTTCTGTCATGAACATCACCACTGCCCTGAAGCCTCAGGTAGCAGCATTGGCTGCAGCTAGTAGGAGGTATTTGTGCCTCTTAGAGGCTTTTCCTTAGATAGTAGGTAGCCAGTCATATCCACGGTACATCATTAGGATGCCGTGTCCTGATTGGCTAGCCATTAGCTAGTCCGCCTAGCCTTTAGAGC
>NW_009798466.1:10239-11754 GCF_000520075.1 Aphanomyces astaci
CCTAGCCTTTAGAGCCAGTTGTTCTCACTGGTAGCTAAGCTAATTCACTTTTTCCGTTTCACCCGCAACCACCCAGTGTTCCCCCTGGCTTTTGTACCTTCCCACTGGTTATGCGCTCGTGGACTCGACAACTTTGACGAGTGGCACTTTGAGTTGACCACGATCGTCCTCCAAGGAGAAGGCCTGATAACTCAGGCGACGCAATGCACTGGCTAGCCATTAGCTAGTCCGCCTAGCCTTTAGAGCCAGTTGTTCTTACTGATAGCTAAGCTAATTCACTTTCCATTTCACCCGCAACCACCCAGTGTTCTCCCTGGCTTTTGTACCTTCCCACTGATACTACATTCCACAATGGAAGCATACCCAACGAGTTTGTCTACATTCAATAAGGTGGGGTAAGAAATGCACGATGGTTTTTGGATGTACAAACCCCCGGTAGTAGTACTCCTACTACACGTTAACATCTATATACAGTATGCATACCCGTACCGTCGACATCGCCGCGGTCAACACCAAACGTGCTCAGCGCTTGGGCCTAAGTACAAATGGATAGATATGTGAACGATAAAGCGTCATATCGAGTAGGTTGGACGAAATCGTAAACGCACCGATTGCAAAGCCATGCCCGTGGCGTCCAAGGTAGCCAGGCTGTCCTTTGGACATGGTCCAATGGATGACGCCTTGATGCGCTTGTGCTGCTGCTTGGGGTTTCGATGCGTTAACGCTGTTGTGGTGGTGGTCGCTGGGGGAGTTGGATCCGCTGCTACCTTTCTTTCTGTACAGACCACCCATGACTGATCGCGCGCTGGAGCTGTAGCTTGTAGAGATTTCCGACGCCATATCGTTGTCTCAAACGATCGACCTATTTGTTTTAAAGTGGGGGCTATTTTAAGCAAGTTCCATTCAAGGGAACTTGCCTGATCATTTGTTGAGTGAATTTCTTGCGAGTACAACTTATTAGAGTTGGAGTACACTTGGTAGCGGGATTTCCAGTTTGGGTTTGATTGTGTGTGCTGAAAAGAGGGACAATTGGTGTCAAGCGCTACGACGAATAATCGGTATGAGAAAAAGCGTGAATCGATTTTTAGCCTGGCAAAACTTGCAAATGAAGTGTTGATTTCACGCTACTATATTTCAATGGGTATTTCAGGTAAATCAATCGATGTAAAACAAAGTTCGACCAAAATTCGGCCAATCACTGGCCAAGCGCCATTTAAGGCTTTGTCGACAATAGAGTGTTTTAGCAAGTCTGTTTTCCTCACTTTTCAGACTTTAACTTCGTTTCGAATTTCGAAGACTTCAGACTTCACTCGAAATCTAGTCCGAAAAGCAAGGAAGTCAGCAGACTTTTCATGGTGAAGTCTGGAGAGTGCAAGCTCCTGCCTAGAGCCAATCAAATTGAGCCGTGACAGGTTGTAGGCCTTTACAACATGCCACAGACCAAATTGATTGACGATGGGCAAGGCCATGCAAAAGCAGCTTGCATGGAGCACCGACATGGATCTTGCCTTGCTT
>NW_009798466.1:15237-21526 GCF_000520075.1 Aphanomyces astaci
CGACGCAGCAGTATGCAGAGAGCCTCGACAGCAGAGCACGCAGTTCGTTCGGCAGTGACGACTCGAGCAGGGATTCGGAGAAAGTTGGCCATCGATCGTAGCGTTGTCTTCGTGAAACGAAACTTCTGAACACAGTCGGCATCGGAGAAAGTGTCCAACGTGAAGCTCACATTAGGAATTGTTAGGTGAGCTCGGTTGGCACTACGGCGCAGTAGGCGGAGCTTCAGGCGGAGAGGCACGGGGGAACGGTGGATGAATCGGCGTTGCTGAGGTTGCATTTTCAAGAATGGCATGGAATGCAACATGGTTATCAAGCACATTACAGACTTGCTAAACTGGAATTCATCTGACTTCGCAATTCAGACTTCAACAAAATCGAAGGCAGCACCAAGTCTGTGAACTGGTGAAATTTCGGACTTGCTAAAACTCTCTAATAGGAGGATAAATACAGAGTGCCGTTACTTTGCAATCAAGCCAAAATACTATACGTATAGTATCCTCACGCCGAGTTTTGAGGATACTCGTACGGTATATGCCTCGCACGAAGCTGCCGTGCAAGCGGCAAACATTGCACTACAGTACTCATTCGATATGATTGGCTGAGTTTTTCATTAAAAATGCACCCGCATCCATTTTAAAAGTTCGCCATGATATCATTTGAGCTTCGCCGTGATATATTTAAGTGGGAGTTTATTATAGCAAATTGTAAATAACAAATTTTAAATAGCGAATTGTAATAGTAACGTGATCGACCATTGATCGGCCAAGGTGTTTCGTCCAATTGAAATTAATACGATGTTTCATTGGACATGGAGGTAAACAATTCAATTTTAAAGATGTTTTCAGCTTTGAATTTGAAATGCCGCCAAGAACGTCCTACACGCAGGAGGCGATGGATGTGGCTGTCCGAGCTGTGCTCAACCAACAAGACACACAATGTTTTGTCCGCTTCCGAGGCACATGGTATACCCCAACGTACACTGCGCACCCATTCGCAAATCAATCACGGGCGACAACCGACCGACGACGATGGGCAGGCCGCCTGTCCTGCCGAAGGAGTTCGAAGACGACTTAGCTACTTGGATTATCTCAATGGAACACGAAGGGGTACCCGTTGGCTGTCGTCAGATCGTCGACAAGGCAACCGAGATACATCAAATGGTACATGATACACCACTTGACACCAAGCTTACGAGCGGTTGGTACAAAAGATTCCTCGAACGCAATCAAGATCTCAAGATTGCGAAAGCACGAACTCTGAGCAAACCGCGAAACGGTGTCGACAAAGATACCGTGGTGGAGTTCTTTCATGAGCTTGCTCATTCCATGTCACGTGTTGACATGGATCCATCACGGGTCTTCAACATGGATGAGACTAGTTTTTCGCACATCTACGACGCTGCGACATCATTTGACATTTTGCTGCAATTTCTACCAGCCAACTCAACGCATCTGTTCCAACCGTTGGACGTTACGGTCTTCCGGCCGTTCAAACATTCGATACGCCAAGAAATTTGGGATCTTTTTTGGACCGACGTGTGCTCAACCATCAAGAAGCAGCATGCAATCAAGATTTCCTGTAACGTTTGGGCAAATGATACAAGTTCATGAGCTATTTCGGGCGGATTATTTTGCACCGGACTGTGCCCTCCATCGTTGGACAATATGATGTACCGTCTCTCGCTCTACAAGCCTGCTGAAGTTGCCAAGAAATACGTTGAAGAATCTTGGCTCCAACGAACAACAATTGTTCGCAATCAGGTGCTACTTTTGCCGCCCGAGAAGTAGCGAAAGCGCGCGCCACGAAAGCGATTGACAGTCAGTGGTAAGCTGATCACTTCTGATTACCAAGGTCGTTTGCAAGCGCAAGCCCTGGAAAAGCCAAAGCGCAAAATGAAAGCTACTCAAGATGACTTGGCGGTCCAAGTGTTAAATTCGGACGATTTCGTAGAAGTTTGTGTGATTTAGATTGATAAAAACAGTTCATACAATGTGTTTGTAGTTGTTAAAATTTGTTGCTAAGCTATAGGATAAGAAAATTGTTAAAAAAGATGTCAAGAAAGTTGGTTTGGCTCGACAATTCCCTAGGCACCGTGCCCACCTCGAAGAATGATCTTCACTGGTTAACCTTTGCCCTGACCCCACTTACTGCTTCGTTGTAGAGAAGGCTAACGGTATGGAGGTATGGAACGGACGCAGACACACTTGGTGGTGACGAACATACGCCGCAGACACCCGCAATGGGCACCAGGAGGATAATTGAAGAATGAATCAAAATCAGTTGTGCAAATACAATTTTGCGTTTAATTTTAACTTTTTTTCAATATATTTCCACCAACCTCCGATATATTTCACCGAATCGCCAATACAATTCACCCAACCTCCATTATATTTCACGCCGAATTGAAATTTGGCCATTATATTTCACCCAACCCCCGATATAATTCACCCAACCAACGCTTAATTTCACCTGACCACCTATATATTTCATGAAAAGTAAATCCTTTACGCCCGAGAGAGTGAAAACCAACACAAGCAACACATCTACGGCTCAAGCACCAACGTCCACGCCTTGCAACTTCGTACCACGACATAATACGGCTCAAAGAGAGCAGTGTACACATGCAAGCGATTTGGCTCCATTCATATTCCATTGTTGAGTTAAATACGATACAAATGCACCGAATACCTTCAATTGCCTCGTCCCCTGTGTGTTCCAAGTATTGCATGCGAAACTCATTACGATTTTGGCCATCGATGGCAGCCCTATATCCGATCGTTTTGTGTATTATATGTAGCTTACCGCGTTGCATTGGTGCCAACGACTCTAACACGAGCCATCCTTGGACTCGTTGATTCCATATGCACGAGCAACGGACTTCCAGTCTTGTCCGGCGTCGTGTGCTGCAACCACACGTCTTTTGGAAGAGAGGAAAACTCGCTTGTAGGGACAGACCACGTTGGGGTGGCTGCTACAGTATGACATATTAGCGGTGGATCGTTCTATACAGAGAGCTGTACCGGAGTTTGTGGTGCAGGGATGGCCTCTTCCATCGAGCTCAGATTCAAGATTGGTGAAAGCGCGCGAAACTCTTCGCGCGCTTCGAACTTTCTAGATTCCCAGCTCAAATTATAATGATTGTTAGGTGAATTATATTTTCGAAACGTGAAATTAACCTGTGGTTGGGTGAATTATAACGCAGATTGGGTGAAATATAACGGCGATATTTTACGTCGGCGTGAAATATAATGGAGTTGGGTGAATTATATTGGCGATTCGGTGAAATATATCGGAGGTTGGTGGAAATATATTGAAAAAAGCTGAAATTAAACGCAAAATGGTGTAGTACTCTACTACAGTGTAGTACAGCTATGGTATGGACCGCGACTGGAATAATTCCCTCATTAAAACAGTTCCACTGTTGGTTTGACCCAAAATACTTTTCAATGAGGGAATTATCCCATCCGTCGCCCTGTAACCTGGGACTCCGTCCTCCCCCGGTGAGTACATACGGTGAAGTGGTCCGAGCATACAAAGTTCGATATAAACACTCAAATTGCAGTGATTTCTGAGAAAAAAAATAGTGCAACTGTTTTAATTAGGGAATTGTACCCCGACTGTAACCACTCGCATTCGTACCACGGTATTGCTTAGTTACGCCGTTATAACCACTACTAATACATTACAGTGCTGGTCAGTAAAAGTGGACGAAAGAAGCACACACAAATATAAATATAATTTCAAAAAGTAGGGAAGTAGGTATAGAGGCGTAACTAAGCAATTTGGGGGTACGCCAGCAACAGTGTACATGATTGTGAATGGGATCAATGGTTCCCCAACAAACACGTACAATCATATTATACCTCGATTTCACATATTTTAGTTGCAATTCGGTGGAAAACTTTGTGCAGATTTGCTTTTGCACAAATTTAGCTGTCGACGCACTACAGAAATCATCCCATGTTCCAACGCGTAAACGAACTTTGCTTGCATTTCCTATGACGCATGACTCAAACACATTACTGTAGTACTTCGTACATGGCACTAAAGGACCAATGGGCCTCACTGATGTCCATACATGCCGGTAGATAGATATTCATGGTCGTATTTACAGTCAATCCAAGGTACTGGTACTTTTTAGCTTTGCTTCCCTACACTCTCACACAGAGCAATTCCCTGATTAAAACAGTACTCCTGTTTCTAATCTCAGAAATACTGTTTCAATGAGGGAATTGCAGTATCTGGACAGAGGAGGCATATAATTGCCAAAACCATAGATCCACGCCACAGATTTCTCCGTGCACCATCATCGCCCACTACAGCGCCCGCTACCGCTGCACTTGTCGGGTGGAAGGCGGTGGAGTAAGCGATTATGGTGGACAGAGGAGTGCTCTAGAGGACGTCGCTGCACCACACTCTCCTCTGCAGCCTCTACAGTGTATTGCGATGTGCTCTACCGTCGTACTCCACTGTGCGATGCTGCCGAGTGCAGCGGCGGTCGCCCTTCCATGTCTCTGTGCATTGCACTTATACTGTAATTATTACAATGCGTAGCTATATTTCACATATTCCACCCGATAATAACGGAACAATCGATATGCTTCGTTTTAAAGCAAGTTCAACCTTGCTTCGTACAAAACGTCGAATCATTAACTGTAAAGCTGATAAAACCACTGGCAGAAATGAACTTCGATGTAATTTACAGTTAACGTGGCCAACCATTGATGTGCCGATTGTCCATTGATGTGCCGACTTTGTAGCTTACCGTCGGAATTGTTTCCGGATAACTACTATTTATCCGGTTGTATTGAATATGGCAATCAGTTGTTATCTGTCTCCTCTGTCCGGGATAACGTTACTTCACCGTCAATTCCCTCATTGAATCAGTATTTCTGAGAATACACCAGTAGTACTTTTTTAATCAGGGAACTGTTCTCTCACACAGGCCCATTTTGCTGTCAGCTCCAGAAATTCAGAGAAATGATGTACTCCGGAGTAGTAGGAAGTACAGTACATGTATTAATAGTTATCCTCGTACTACGATTAGTCGTTGAATAAGACGACGACTGACACCGCTGTAATCACTTTATTAGTAACCCAAACTGGTCTTCGGGGTTGTTTCGAGGGAATAGCTCCGATTTTGAGCATCCTTAAGGATTTCATCACGTTACCAATGGGTAGTTTATACAGTAGATGGAGGGCACCATACGACTGGACCTAGTTTCTGACAAAGGCCAAAGACAACTACTGTACTAGTACTACGTAGTAGTGCATAACGTTAGTACAGTACTAGTACCGGTACTGTACTGTACTCCACATGTCGACTTCAATATCTCATCGAGATGGATTCGAAGTTGTAAACACCTTGGTCAATGATATTCCATATGGGAATCCAATTGGTTGCGTCGACCGACTTGCCCGCCTGGTCTTCGCTTCAATGGTTGACATTTTTGGCAAACTTCATTTTCCTTTTCGCTCTACTATGGTCAAAGTCCTCATCTCCCTCAGCGTGTTGGCCGCTGCCGCTACGGCAGGCTCCGTCACGAAACTCCCCGAGTCTGTGACCAAGCTCATCGACTACTCCATCAACCCATGCGACGACTTTTACCAATATGCGTGTGGCGCGTGGTACAAGGATGTTGTGATACCCCCGGGCAGATACCTAATCGATACGGCGTTCTACGAGATCGGCATCCGAAACCAAGCTGTATTGAAGAAGATTTACTCTGACAACAAGCCCAAGCTTGGTGAGTTTTACAACTCCTGTTTGGATACGGCTACGCTATCGTCGCTCGGCGTAACACCGCTGGAGGACTCATTCAAAGCCATTCGGTCGGCCAACACCACGTTGGACCTTCTCATCGTGGCTGGTGAATTGGCCAAGAACGGCATCCCTGCATTTGTCGACATAAAGGCCAGCGCTGATGACAACGACGTGACCAAGAACGCCCTCTTCGGTTTCCGAACCCCCCTGTCGCTGGATCGCAGGTACTACACCACCCCTTCCTGGGAGACCGTCGAAGCCGAGTACAAGGTGTACATTGCGTCGGTGTTGCAGCTAGCTGGCTACACTGCTGAGCAAGCGGCGGCTGCCGTGCCGGTGATCATCCGTTTCGAGCAAACTCTGGCTGGTGTCGCACTCAACGAACTCGAGGAGATAGGGGCCCCTGTGTCTCCGTATACTGCGTTTACGTACAGCCAACTGGACCAGAAGTACCCCCTGCTCATCGGCTCGTGGCTCAAGGCCCACGGCTTTGACATCTACGACCAGTGGGGTGGGTCGAACGA
>NW_009798466.1:24763-27576 GCF_000520075.1 Aphanomyces astaci
TCGTCGAACCACTTGACCCCTGAATTCCGCACGGCCAAATGGAACTTGTTCGGCAAGAAGTTCAAACACCAAAAGGTGGAACCTACGCGTGAAAGGTTCTGCTTGTCTGAGACGGGCGAGACCTTGAGTGATCTCTTGGGACAGTACTTCGTAGACGAGGTGTTGTCGGCTGATGCGGCCAAGACGGCCGACGAACTAGCCAAGGCCTTGGAGTCGTCCTTCTCCACTGGCATTGTCACCGCCGACTGGTTGGACAACTCGACCCGCGCCAACGCGCAAACGAAGATGTCCAAGCTTGTTCACGCGTTGGGTGGCCCGGAGAAGCCGCAGCTATACCCCACGCTAACGTTGGATTCGAAGACGTATTTGAACAACCGGTGGATGGTGTCCCAAGTGAACGTCGACACCAACTTGAAGCTGAACGGCCAACCTGTGGACAGACGCAAGTTCCGCAACCCCCCCCATGTGGTGAACGCGTACTACGGTCCCCAGACGAATCAAATTACACTCCCCGCCAGCATTTTGCAAAAACCATTCTTTGACGGCCAGTTTGACGCTGCTCAGAACTTTGGTGGCATCGGGGCGGTCATCGGACACGAAATTACCCACGGGTTCGACAACAACGGCCGCCAATACGATAGCGACGGCAACTTGAAACAGTGGTGGTCGAACGCCACCAGCACTGCGTTCAACACGAAATCCCAGTGCATTATCGACCAGTACGCCAACTTTGTCGTCAAGAGCGAAGTCAATGGCGCTGTGTTGGGCAACATCAGCGCCGAGATCTCTTTGGATGAAAACATTGCGGACAACGGGGGTCTCAAGACCAGTTTCCGCGCATACCACGAGTACTTAAAGAAGTTCCCGTCCCAGTACACGGAAGAAGCAGGCGACAAGTTGTTCTACTTGTCGTACGCCCAATCCTGGTGCTCCAAGAGCACGGATGCCTCCCTCAAAATGACTTTGAGGGGCAAGCACCCGCCCAATCGGTTCCGCGTGACAGGGGCGTTGCAAAACGACGCTGAGTTTGCCCGTGTGTTCCAATGCCCCACCGACTCGTACTTGAACCCGTCCAACAAGTGCTTGTTGTGGGAATAGGGTTGATCGATACGAAAATATGTGTAGCGTTGTGCATTCGTAAGGAAAACTAAGAAAACGATGTCTTGGTTGAAGTGTGTTGCTTTTCATGTGCGGCGCACACAAAAACTAACAGTAAAGTTAATGTATACTACTAGTAGTAAGTATGTGAGATCACCCTCGGATTCGCTTAGTGAGTGTAGTTGAACTTGAGATAAAGTCAACTACTCGACGGGTTTGGTGCGCGCAGACATCGGGTTCGTATGGTTGGGATTGCGCTTGGGGTTACCACTTCACTGTCAATAGATATTTGAAACGGAGGAATTCCCTAATGCTGTTTTGGCATGGAGTGAATAATTCAAAACGCGCAATACATAAACCGGTGCTATTAATAAGCTTACAGTTAGTATTGTCAATTCGATTCGAAACTGGAGCGTTAGAATCGAATTCTTAAAATCATGGATTCAAGAACAGCCTCAGCCAATCAAATCACGTCCAGGCGATTTTCTGCCAATCCAAACGTTTTATTTGACCTAATCCCTCCGCATTGGGTAAAACAACATATAACACAGACACCACACAAAACCGACAAAATTCGGCCCCCTGATTGGATGAACGAAAAATGATTGAATTCCAATTGGTCAGTATTTTTCCGACAATCCGATTGGACGAGGCAATTGTCGTAGCTGCAACATATCACTAACATGTACGGATCGCCTCAATGAAACGAACACGCTCCACTAAGTTTTAGGCCAATCGGATAACAGGAACACTAATTTTTGTACACGTACAGTACTAGTACGGCTTTATATTGGTTGAAATACTATCGAGCCAACATTGCACTCGAAACGGTGCTGATCAACATAAACAAAACGGCAAGTCGAACGAGTAGGGTTGCTGTTGTTATCCGAAGCAGTCAGCCGGCGCCCCGCCATGATGCATGGGGACCATCGGTGGGTTGGTGGGATCCCTGGGAAAAGTGTTTTCACGCGTGCTTTTTGGGGGTTTTACTCGTGTTATGAAAAGTGGGGGGATCACGCGTGTTTTCTCAACAACAACTTTACGGAATCGGGGGACTTGCGCGTGTAAATATTTTGACATGCATAAGCTATTTTACTTAACAATCTTGACAGCTAAGGCCCTGGTCGGGGAACTACCCTGAACGAACCCTGAACAAATTTACCCTGAACGACTTAAATTTGATTGGTTGATTTATCCGAAATCCGGTTGCATTCTGGGTTGACTTCGTTCAGGGTTGACAATTTCAACCCGAGACTCGGAGTCTCGGGTTGCGCGGCAACCCCGAATGTGGTGTGAGATAACCAATCATATTTGACCTTCGTCATTTGGCTTCACTCTCACTGTCCTTCTTGCTTTGTCGACGTCAATATGGCTAAGCAAACACAGCTCACATCTAGTGCCGCCGACACAGTCGAGCCCACGAAGGCGCGGAAATCAGCAAAGCTTCCCAAGTCCTCATCGGGTCCGATCGGTGCACGTATGACCAACACTACACCATCGAGCGCGAAGGCCAAGGCCAAGTGGTGTGAATCATCGATCGCTGCAATGTTCCGCCTCCGATACAACGACATGGGCCCTCGATTTGATGGAGTCAAGAACAACCAAATGAAGAAAGCCGCATATGATCTTCTTGCTGCGGAGCTATCCATCGAAATGGGCAGACTGTTTGAAGCATTACAAGTGCAAAATAAGGTAATGTACTTATTGTACACGAT
>NW_009798467.1:0-2215 GCF_000520075.1 Aphanomyces astaci
ACCTCATTCCAGGAACTCCCCCAGCCCCTATTCAAGACCTCATTCCAGGAACTCCCCGAGCCCCTATTCAAGACCTCATTCCAGGAACTCCCCCAACCCCTATTCAAGACCTTATGCCAGGAGACTGCGGGGTTTTGAGAAAGTAGAGCTGAAGTGGGAACTCCATAACGTACTACTATATACCTAGTATATACTAGTCGTGCTTCATGAAATTTGACAAGTACATTTTTAAATGAATATACTAAAAAATAACGTGGCAGTTATTGTGAATTCAATAACCGCCACTATATTTTAGTATATTCATTGGAGGCTGCGGGAAACCGCGAAATCCGGTTTCGCCTGGGCAAAACTCGCAAAACGTAATATAATTTCGAATGCAACTTTCGAAAACATTTTTTAAATTAAGACCTGTCCAAATGTAAAGAGCCCATTTACATTTTGTAAACTGAAAATTGAATACGTAAGTTTGTTGAATGAAAATACGTTCAAATAGAGTCAAAATTGGCCACGAAAGTTCATCAATCGTGTCAGTTTACAAAATGTAAACACCTGTTTACATGTTGTTAACTGCCAATAGTATATTCAACAAACTCGGAACGTAATCTCAACGTTGCGCCAAAGCGATATGAAATTCAAGGAGGTTTAGGTTGGTTTTTTTTAGGTTGAAGGTTGACGAAACTCCAATGTTCGAGGTACGATTTCACGCGAACCAACACGAAGTTCATGAATCTGATATTCGTTGAAACCTTGGTGAGAGGTCTATGGACAAAAAAATTGGAAGAATTTGGACAAAGAAAGATAGTTTTAGTATTTATTATATTTTTTAGGTCAATGTATTCAATTTTCAGATTGAATGCTGTTTACATTTCGAAAACGTTTTATATTCATATTAAATTAATGGTGCGTCTGGTAACCCGAAATATTGCAATATTCAGCTCCAAAATCCCATTTTGGGGCCGAATTCAACAAATCTGATCAATATTGAAACATGTTTTGTACGAAGAGTTTTATAATAACCCAAATCCAATAATTCCATGTGGGATTTACTCGTTGAAGAGGTTCAAAACGCCATATTACAAAATAGACCTTTTACCTCCATTTTGAAAATGGCATTATGGTTAATCCCATTTTGCGAGAAAATGGAATATTTTTTTTGAAATGTTACCAGACGCTTTCATTCGAAATTATACTGTTACGTTTTGCGAGTTTTGCCCAGGCGAAACCAGATTTCGCGATTTCCCGAAGCCTCCGGTCCAAATTTCCTCTCGATTTCAGTCCGCTCGGTTTCGTAAACCAAGCAGCAAATCCATCCATTAATATTATTTGTCAAAAATATGCCATTTTGGCCAATTAATGTTATAGCATCTACATCGCTGCCTGCTTCCGGATAAGTTTACCCATAGTTTCGGACTATACAGTACGAAGGTTCGCCACCCCGATGCCGTCGGAGCTTCGGCGCCGGGCGGTAAGTGTACAGAGGGACGGCGTTCGCCGAACTAAAGCTTGGGCGATCAATCGGCTGCCAAACGCACTACTCCTCACGACGATCGTTTATAGGTACCTCCGCATGAAGACGTCCACTCGCCTCATCCCTTTGTCAAAGGCGCCAAGTGCCAGCGCTCCCGGTTCGGTTCGCCTGGCCACAGTGGCCCAAGACCAAGAAGCCCCGACGACGATTGTTTGTGGAATGACGGCCACCCATACCTCCAAGAACGACCGCTTTGATGACGCCGCTTGACTGCCCGCCGCCCCAGAACTGCTTAGGTACGACTCCGTTCGCACTTAAGAGCTTGGCAATACGCGAGCATTATTTGACTTGTTAGGGGTGGGGATGCTGGGTGGGGTTGCTCTTAGAGCATCCCCACCCCTGACGCTAAACCCAAAACTCTAAAACCAGATCTAAAGTGGGATCACGCAAAATAATTTAGTTTTTCATCATATTTCACACCGGTTGCCAAACAGCGATTGAACTCCTCTATTCGCATGGATGCACGACACCAAGCCGCAGAATCGCCTGGATAAAAGTAGTTCAGGGCAAAGCATGCCAACAAGTCAGTGAATGAACTACTAGCAGGGAATATCGCTTAGAAAGCCGCATCAGTAGTAGCACTCCGTTGCCGGTACTACTAGTAGTGCGGTTGCGACCTATAATCGCGTCTACGCTTACATGCGCTTGAAAACGAACAGATACACAATATTTGATTGATAGTCTACG
>NW_009798467.1:5985-17071 GCF_000520075.1 Aphanomyces astaci
GTCGTCCTTGCATCTGTTCAGGCGCCAACTTTTAGTGTGCTTCCTACAAGAATCGCAATAATGTTAACATCGTCGGTCGGCGAGGTTGGCACATGCCGAAGGACGACTGCCGCCATGGCGAATGCTGACAGTCATCCTTCACCATACAAACGTCACATGCAGTCGCGTCGATGAGTTATACAAGATAGGACTCATGGACTCACTCTAACTTAGCGTTGAGCGGCGCTTTGCGCTATGTGGGGCCGCGAGGACACACACCTGTACTTGGCCGACATGGCGTCATGCCATTGCAACCAGGTAATACTAAACGTGTTGGGAATTGTATGCCCATGAAAATGTATTGCTGATTGTATGCTGGCCAGAACTCTAACCAATCGGTCAAATCTGACGAATAATCTGACTTTAGCGCGCCGGATAGCGTCGACGCTAGAATTTAGACTCCCGCGGTGGGAGAATTAAACGCTAAAAGCTGACTGAAAAAATACAGTTTGGAGTTTTAGCGAGTGGGGATGCTTTTTATGGAATTCGCACGCGCGGTGAGCCACTTTGCTCCTTTTTAATATCCAATCAGAGTCCATCATACCTTGCTTCTTACACACGATTGGCTATAATACTGGCAGAAGAGGTTACAATTTTGAACTGTTTGAATTTTGTAGAGCTTTGTGTGATGCTGCTCGAGAGACTTGTGCACTGATGAGTGCACTCGGGCTATATCCAATTTGGTTCTCCCCTTACAGCTAAAATTATGTTGTGGCCTCGGTTGGGTCGCAATGCCGTGACGGCTCTGGTGGGCCAACGCGGTGGCGCAAGACGTCTTACGCCACCCGCCCGCGCAACCACGTGACTACTCCAGTAGGAAGGTGTACGGCACCGACACAGACTGATGGTGGAATGAGGGAAGACCACATTCATTGGTTTAACAGGCAAGTGGTGATGTTACTGAAGTATAGACCTGTTCGAATTGACCGAGTCCGGGATACCACATCGAATGATCTTGCTCTCATACACAGCCTACATAATTAATTATCTCAATGCTCCTTGCATCAACCGCCATCACATGAGTAGAATATATCGCAACAGGGTGTGATGAATCTACGCAGCGATTTTCGTGATTTCACGGCATCTGATTGGACAAATTGGACAATTTTGAATTCGCAAGGTGACCTGCCTTGCGAATTCCAAAAAGAGACAGGCACATGAAAAATAAAAATCACCAATACAAACTTGAAGATATATTTAATTGAATCTGTACAATTTCAGAATTATTTATGGAATTCGCAAGGTGGTTCACCTTGCGCAGCATACAAAATTGCCTATTTCACCTTGCTTTTTCTGGTTAATGAAGTAGTAATGCACCGTTCATCAACAACAGGAGGATGAGAGAAGTGGTCATATTAGAGAGGTTTCGCAAACGTCCCATTCCCAGATCTCAAACCTCTAAAACATAATTATTCTATGGGAAACCTGCCAAACCTAGTTATTCTTCCCATATGATGCACGTCATCTAAAAACTTCCAACTGGCCAATATAAGTGTGGAGGTTTTACTATTTAACGTACAATTAATGTAGTTAAACCCAAAAACAAAATACGTTAAATACCGATTTCATGCGTTTTATCACTACAGTGGGAGGTGAAAGGTCCCAACTGCCTCCGGATATTATATACGGATAAATGTCACATACAAAAATCAAGATACATCTCAGCGGCCACTTCTATGGCCAAATAACCAAGCGCCCATGTAAAATACCGATAGGTTAAATATCTATTTCTGGACCAATTCATCACCAAATTTGAATCTGAGACGTAGAATTTCTTCACCACATTGAGATCTGTCGATTCTACGTCTCAATTTGCTGAAAATTTGAGTACTGAATATGAAATAGAAGTCAGAAAATTTCGTGAAAAGTTGGTAGTTTATAGGTGACGAGCATCATAGAATGTGCCGTTTGTATCGGCACCCATCCCAATCCCGGATACCAACCGAATCGACATGGCCCTCACCGACAAACGCCTGTGATTGAGGCTGACAACGAGAAGGAATTGGCAAGTCGCGAGAACCAACTGGAATTCGATCGGTTTATGTACGAATCGGATTTGAAATGACGTGAGTTGGATCTTGATGAAAGAAAGGCTGAACGTGAACACCAATTGACACTAGAGAGACACCAATTGACACTAGAGAGTGAAAAATTGTCTAAACCTGTTGAAACCTGTAATTGATGGTACAAAGTAAATTTTATACACAACAGTACACAATTAACACTTTGTAATTACTCCGATGTTAGATACTACAGTAGTACTCATTTAGAGTTGGTGGTCGTATATCAAAGTAGGACGATATTTGATTCCCACCGTAGTAGCAACAGTTGCAATTCAAGAGATTTGTAAGTGAACAAGAGGTCTATTTGGTCATAAACATGGCGACAAGGACAACACTTCCAACATTCGACAGCATGATTTTGTGTTGCATCTTGTAGGTGATAAAACCCCACAATGTTTTCATACGTCCAAAGTTCCATTCTACACCTTGGCACACACGACTCATGGAGGCGTTGAAAAGCAGCTTGGGCTCATCCAAGTTGTTTCCTCTGTAGCCAAGAAATTATCCACTTTGAAATTGGATAGGCCGGGTCTCCATAAATGTAGTACCCATGGAAGATATCCGCGTTGGTGTCAAAGTACTCTTACAGCGAACTTGATGGAGCTGACGCCTGTAATCGCAATGTTACACGATCGGATCAGTTCTCACCTGGTTGACAGAAACTTTCGTCGTCGCATCTTTGCTGGTGATTTGGTCGTCAACTTTGCTCCATGGAAGCGCACTATTCTTCGATCAAAGTAACCGTTTCATTATTTTTATCATGGCGTGAATAGAATTTCTAAAAATAACACATGAAAATGATGTGTTGTGATGTTATATTTGGAAGCAAATATGGCTAACAAAGTTGGTCAACTCTGATGTTATATTTGACACAGGAACTTTCTATGCCACACAACATGAGCCAATGTAAACCGACCAGCCCGAGACTCAATCTGCGTGTTCAAAGGCATTATCTCTACATAATGACGTATCATAGCGGTCGCTACGAGCTAAATTCATGAGTAATTTACTTACAAAGTAGGTTATATTTGCTTTTTTGTTGCTTTGAGGACACATCACTCATGCTACAATAGGCTGCAAAACCAGTTTGCAAGGTGTTTCATGAGAATAGTGACGGGGCAGGATATAACTAGGTACCACACGAAATCGGGCTTATTTTTGTCGGACACTCATTAACTTTACAATATCCGCTGAACAGATTAAAAATCGAAGAATTTCCAAAAGACCGCTAGATTTCCTAAATACTACCATAAATAACTTTTTGTGAAGTGATTTGGATATTAGCAACTAGCCTCAAAATATAACTGGTCTTGAGCTGGGATTGAACTCGGGACCGATTACAATGACCGGTAGCACGATTTAGAAATCACTTTCAGTCTGAGGATACCTCCGCGATTATATTGTGGTGCAGTGGATAACCTGGTGAAATGCTGGGTGACTATTGCAAGTAGCACTTTGAGTGTGAGGGGTGAAAGATAGCATGGGGCCTTACGGCAGTGCGACAAAACTCTTTTTTGAACATAATCGTTTATATACAAAATCGTATCATAAAAAATGCTTGGCCTCGACAGTAACACTAAACTTATGGGCTTTGCTACGAATTGGGGGAAAACAAACCACGCATTGAATGGCGGCTGTATCTGCTGCGGCTGACCGCAAATCTTTCTACCCGACGGGAACGCGACTGGCGCTGCACTTCAGCTCGTCGCGACGCATTCGAATGAGCCATCGATTCATACCTCGCCAACACGGCTTGGTAAGAGTCTTGGTCGCTGGCTCACAATGGGAGGAGGGACACATGATAGTTTGTCAATGCAAACGTCATGCGTTGGATATTGTCGAAACACTTGTGCCCCCACGTAAAATTTGCATACGATACAAGCAGACACGGCCAAAAACGTTTTCCACAAGCACGCGGTCAGCCGACACTTGACGGTTCCGCTCAACGTCGTCGCGTTCCAGTAGGCCTCTTGGTGGGTTCTTCTTTGGATGCACACCTCGCAAGTCTGTCATCACGTCGTAGTACCCCTTGTCAACTAAAAACGCCCACATGGAACCGTGAGTTCCTGCCTGCTCGTCGTGGTCTTCGATGTTCAGTTCTTCGTCGGACTTCTTTAGCGCTTGACGGTGAACGGCCAAGCGGCTGTTCAAAATGGTCAAGTCAGCAACGGAACCAAGCTCGTAGTTGCTCATGTCGACCATCAATCCTTCGGGTGACACGGACGCCTCGATCTTCAACCCGTAGATCTTGTGTTTGCCGCTGAAATACACCTTTGCTTCGCCGTGACGTCCGCCTGGTCGTTCCATGGGCTGAAACTTGACATCGGTAGCATACATCGCGTAAGGATAGTTATCGAACAACTTGTTCTTGACTCGCAGCTCTGACATAGTCGGGGTGCGGACGAAATGTCTCGAAAACACGGGCTCGACGACGTCGATTACTCGAAGCACCATCTTTTGAAATGTAGGCGCCTTGAAGCCGAAGTCGATGGCGTGCTTCTCCCATGCTTGGTAGTGCTTCAGTACGGTGAGGGTCATGAACAGCGCGTCCTTTGGGCTTGTCTTGCACTTTGATCCACGACCTCCCGTCCACCTTGCTGTCAACTGCACCTGGATGATATCCCACAGGACTTGAAATTCGGCTGCAGTGAAGTTCGTAATGACACGGAAGCCTTCGTCACCAGACTCTTGAAGGACGTGGTCGATGATGGGGCTCGATGAGTCACAGGTGTCGTTGAGGCGCTCCGTAGCATGTCCGTACTGGTTCAAGCATTCCTGGAGGAACACTTCGTCCGACACAGCGCGGTCTTGAAGGCGGCCGATCATGGCGGTGACGTTGAGAACCATTTGATAGATAGTTGAAATTGGAATGTGTGGTCTGCAGCACGATATGCATCGTTTGGCGTGCAAGCAATCGCGCCGAATGTTGGAAATTTGGCGGCAGCCAAAGGGAATTGAGAGTTTTTGGTGACCATGAAAAGTCGTAAGAAGTCGAGTTATTTCGAATAATGTACATATTTTGATCAGCATGGTGCTTCCTGAATAGGTTTGGCTGTAATTTGGAAATTTGGCGGTCTAAAACCAAATATCAGGATATTTGCACTTCAGACACTATCTAATTATCATGAACACTATTTCGGATAGAAGTACCTCGATATTGTAAATAGCACAGTTTTTGCTCAAGACACGAGTGACTGATTTTGGGGCCTAATGTTGCAATCGCCATATTTCTAGCATTGAACGATAGCGTGCAAATAAGTTTGCAATATCTACACTTATTGCACCGCTCGTAGACAAGCCGTCAGAGAGATAGTCGATGTCAATGTCATGTACTTTCTTAGCTAGCTAACGAAGTTGATACTTCCTCTATTCCGTAAAGGTGGAGACATTCGGCTTTGCCTATATTTAGCCTTAGCTTTTGTATACTCTGTATTCCGAAAAATAGTAATTTTATTCAAAAACAAAATTGTACGACGTGAATCAGCATGATATCATGCAGCTCATTCATTATCCCCGTGGTTCAAATCTTGAACAAGTGTGCAGAAGCCTAGGTCGAGGACATTGAAGTCCGGACTCATGGCTGGCTGGGCAACAAGCTGAATCTTCCAACCATCCGAACAGCCAGCGGCTGTCACAGCGGCGTCATCTACTTCGACGTGGGGGCGCGCGTTGTCTTGCTGAATGTAGATCGGGTGAGCTCGAGGGCCTGGCCAGGCTTGCTTGATGGTTGGAATGACGTGATCCAAGAGGTACTGGCGGTACAAAGGCTTCGTCACGACAATTGGGGTGGTAATCAATGTACCACGCGCCCGATTCTTGCTGCTCCGCTGCGCTGGGAGCACGGAAACAAAAGGCCACATCCCAACCTTACCGTCCCACATCGTCTTGCGTGCGTGGTCGAAACGCGGTCGTGCCACTGCCGCCAGAAACATCACCTTGATGATGTGTCGCTTGGGCTTGCACTTGCGTACCGGCGTTGCTTCGTCGTGCCAGAGGTAGTAGTACCGCCGATTGACTTCCGTGAGATAGAACCACTTCTCGTCGATATGCACACAATCGCACATTTCGTGCCAGACCATATCGTTGTTCGCCGTTTCTTGAACGAACGATCGGGCAAATGCAACACGGTCAGCCTTGTACTGATCTGTGACCATGGGCTTCAGGCGGCTAGTACGACGCTGAAGCTTCTTTGTCTGAAGGATCCGCCAAAGGGTAGTTCTTGGAATGCCGCTAGACACCGCCAAGGACTCAAAAGTGCGTCGAAGGACCGGAGGGACCTTCTTGATGGCTGTCTCGATGTCAAACATGGTGCGGGCTGGGCGTCGTCCACAACGGCCTTTTTTCTTCAGTGCCACGTTTGCGATACCATTTTGTGTCTTCGTCCTCTGTCCTCGTCTCTAGATCTTGGACAAGGTCTGCCTTGAGATACCATATTGCTCCAGAAGCTCCTTTGCCTTGCCCTTAGGTAGGCGGCCGTCTACCTTGTGTACCAAGAGCTCGTGGTACAGACATAGCCGTTTATCATTGGGCAGGTCGTGTTTGGACGTGGAGCGCGTCATTATGTATGATCGGAAACTCCACTTCCAGAAATCCGGGGTTCTGCGGGGTGCTGGCAATATCTACGCAACGAGACGAGTCGTTTGCGCTTGATTTGAGCTCAATCGGATAATGAATGACTGAGTTACGGGTATTTTTAGATCGAAACATACCTGTTTTGGGGGGAATTAGAAATATCGGATAATCGACCGGATGCACATACTCCTTGCATAGATCAGTAGAGTAATAAAAATTTCCAGCGCGGCCCAAACCATTCAATTATCACTTTGCAATGACGTCGAAGGACAAGATCAAGTGCATGGTACCGGGATGTGGCTTGATCACGTGGTACTCAAACTTCCCAAACCACGTGAAAGCCAAGCATTGCCACTTCCCGGAACATCGCAACATTCGTCAACCGTGGGGCTGCATCGTGAACGCCGCGGTGGAGCTCCACTCCAGTACAGTCAAGTCGTCTGAACGCCGTCCAAACACATCACGAAGATCAAGTCTCCGCTGTGGAGATCGACTAGAATGTGCCCGATGATATGTCGACGCAAGAATTGGCGCCATCCGGGACGGGCACACCGGCAACTTCTGGTGAGCGATGTCGTCTGATGTTGCGGGGGTAGAAGCAGTTAAGGAAGCAGCGGCGGCGGCGAAGCGTGGACGTCGCCTGGGAAGAATGGCTAAGCAATTGACGTAGAAGTGCTTTCCCTGTTGTGTTGATTTCAAACATTTGAATTGCCAGGGCCCTGCGCGTTTAGATACTTTGATCAAATTAAAGTTTCTTTGGATTTAATTTCACACTTCTGAGTTTTCAGGGCCTGGCGTGTTACCATACTTTATTCAAATGCGAGTATTCAACTAGGATTAGAACAAGAGAATGTAAATTATCTAGATTATCTAGATATAGTGAATGTACAGTACAAGAAGCTCTAGATTATCTTGAAATACTGAATGTACCAGTTGCTCTAGATTATCTAGAAATACTGTATGTAATTGATATGAGTTCACATTCCTGCCACATAAATTTTGCTGAAAACCACAGAACAGACGCCACCTGTCAACTCATGGGTTGAGGTAGAATCTCGAGTGATGCGACTGCGCTTCAAGGTACTTAAAAAGGGAATTGTATTACATCTGAATCGTTGGTACGTACACTGCGTAGTCCGGGGTAATCAATAATCGGATGGTGGCAAGGCATACAGTAGAATACAAATGCATATGATAGGAATGAACGTACAGTCAATAACTCTGGCTCGAGAGTTAATCTGAGGCAGCACAATAGCTCGTTCAACTGGTCAGAGGTAGTTCTGTAATGAGATATATATGTGAAGTCTATGTCTGCCCATAAGTGCTCAAAATGAATAGCTCCATGGGGCCACAAGAATTATGCCGATAACTCAGGCTGTAGAGTGAATCTGTGGCAGCACAATGGCTCGTTGCGCTGGCCAGAGGCAGTTCTGTAGTGTAGTATGTGTGGAGGATATGCCTGCCGGAAGTAAGCAAGCTACAGTATATGTGTACCCCGCGAGTAGCTGAATAATTATGGAGAATCAATTACTCTGGGTTGCGTTGTGCTTAGTTGTTCGCAGTTTGTGAAACGACCAGGTAGTATTTTGTAATTTGCTACAACGAAAGTATAAAATATTGCAATAGTATGAAGTTCATTTGGGAACATTGGTTATACGGTTTCGTTCCTCAGAAACACACATGAAACTTATTTAGTAACTGTTGGGTAGTTTTTTTCAATTTGCTACTCCAAGAGTATACAAATCTTCAATGTAACGAACACACATAACGCATACTAGTACAAAGGAATATCAAAGGGCTACATCAAATTGCTAGCTCAACTGCTGGCATGATTCAGGACTCTCGAATGCTAGTCTTGCCTTACTAGCAGAAATGGATTTGCCCGTCGTTGATGCGAGCAACAACGACGGGCAAAGCCTCTACTATGCTGCATGAGCTCCTCTCATTATCATTCTATTAGTTGTGAATAAGGTATCTGCAAAGCAAGGCTAGTTATTTTAGTACTTCGAAGTACATCAGTCAGGCAATACGAGGCAACATGCTCATGTTCAACCCTATCATCTTCCAGAAATACTGCGTTTTGTTTGAATAAATATTACTTAAAGTATATGTCATGATCAACCACATATTTCAATGTCGTCATTCTTTAATTTGCCACCTCACACACACTGCTCAGTGGGTCCATGGGTATGTAAGTGATCGATCGCCTTGTGCATTCAGCCATCCGTTAGTACCGCAAGCAAGGTTCGTTCTATATCTAGGCAGTACATAAATCACGACTATAGAATATGTCTTTTACAGAAGCACGATATATGTGGAACTTTGCCGGCTTTTGGCGTAGGGTAGGTGTGCAGTCTACGCCACAAGCCGGCAAAGTTGCTGTGGGAGTCTGGTAGCATGCAGTACAGTTCACTACATCCTGATTCGCGTCCGCTTCATGCCATCAATCAGTGGTTGGTCATACGGGCGTCGATAAGCTGAAGGTATTTCGTGATTTCCCTCCACATGTGAGTCCACACGTGAGTTTACAGGGGTACTGTTAATAAGCAATCACATTGATAATAGTCACATGTGTCCAGAAATTCTCATAACGCACTGCCTGGCGAAGAGGATCTCGTTGTGTACCATACTCTATATTCAATTCAGCAAATTTCAAGTGTCCTTCAGCAATAACTATGTGCGCTTCAGCAATTCTTATGTGGCTCTCAGCAATTCCTATGTGGTCCTCAGCAATTCTTATGTGGCAATATTTTATCCTCAATAGATATTATATATAGATAGGTAATCTAGATGTATGTGAATGTAATAACAATATAAATATAAAAAATATATAACGTCCACCATTATGCTAATTACGCATCCCATTCGATCGTTTTCGCCGTCTCGTTTTCGGACCTGGCTTCGAAGGGTTCAAGTCGAGTCGACAAACATCAGGTGCTCTTGATAAAGGATCGCTGTCAAGGTCTTGTGGCTGAACTGGTACGACATGGGCCGCGTAGAGCAGCTTGAAGCGCTTCGTTGAGTACACGTCGTCGAAGAATAGCATTGGATCCTGATGAATAGCGTTGTAGCATCTGGTGGCATGGATACAAGGTTTCCTTGTGTCAAACCAAGTGCAGCACTGACATGTTTTTGCTTCCAGGTCGACTAAGCGCCAAACGTGGGTAGTTGTCGAAGTTGGATCGAAGAAAAATGCCAAAAACGATCTCCCCGGCTCGCAAACATCAATATATTGCGAATAGTTAATACCGATATATTTCGCGACTTTTGTTAACAACGTCTGGTACAACTTGAGGTGAACAGGTGTCATTGAGTCGTCAGGCCTGCTTACACTTTTTGATCTACATAACTGTTAGTTGTAGTACTAAAATATATAGATGATACTAGTATACTCTAGAAGATCTGGATACACTTAGATGTATCTAGATGTCTAGTTTACCTAGATACGCTAGACAAACTAGATATGCAACTAATGGTGCATCTATCGGAAGTGGAGCATCGCAGCATCTGTGCTACGTAGCTCGGTTCCCAACCATTGGTTTACCGATTCGCTCATGTTGGATGTGACGTTGCCAAACGTTGGTCTGGGGAATGCATAGGTCACCCAATTCTTCAGAGGGATATGCGATAGGTATACAGCAACAACTATGGATAGAGGATATAATAGCATAGGTAAATGTGTCTTTGCGTACCTGAGCTCATCGATGTTAGCTTTTCCAAGTTCCACACAAACGTGTCGTGGCTGTCAGAGCGTGCCAGTGTGTATACACCAGGGCTTCTTCGGGGCTAGATAAGTGGCGACCAAGCGATGTGTTGATGTTGGCCACAATGTGGCGCATGCAGTATCTGTGTGGAACATCGGGGCACTCAGCGATGCAGGCATTCGTCAGCCCTAGTTATCGAGGACATATACGTCAGACTCCTTGAAACGCATAGAGACTCAAGCACTTGAGGACAGTTCTAGATGTCCAGAATATTCCAAATATATACACTTGTAAATAAGTTTTAGAAACTCTAGAATATTCCAAATATATATATATTTGTGTATATAGAGAAGTTGTAGAATATCTGGACGTAAAGTTCTATAACCTTTCAGGCGATCCGAAACGATTACTGTGGTAGGAATCAGTACTCCAGCATCTTTCAGGCCCAATGATCGCCGTTTTCAACAGGAACGACAGCAATCCCTAATTGATATTAACCAGAGTTTTAGAACTAACAGGTACTGTAAACGTACCAAGAATAAGAAGATGGTTGTTTGGATTCTTCGCCGTAGCAAGCAAGAGGACACCTTTCGAATTCATCAGATCTTTGAGATCTGCACCTATAAAATCTAATGTAAGCAAACGAGGATAAATAACGGCCATATAACGACTACCGTCGAGGGCTATCAAATTTTGGCAGTTTGAAAA
>NW_009798468.1:0-11876 GCF_000520075.1 Aphanomyces astaci
TGTTGCATTGTCTAGAACGTTATTCACTTATTTGGACCAAACGGTCTTGTTATCACATTTTCCTCAATATATACCACTTGAAAGTATGCATGCTAGAATGCGATACTTGCAGGAGTACGAAGCGAATGTCTGCTTAGGAAAGTTCACAATTCGTCCTTTTTCCAGTCTTTACTATTTTTTCGCATGCAATATCTACTTATTTTATGGGGTTTCTCGTTGTTTTCTCGTGTAACATCTACATCTATGCAAGGTTAAGGCCGGGGCGCCAATGGCAGGAAGTGAGCAATGCAGTTGAGGATGTGGAATCGCCACAATGCCATGTCGTCATGCTCAAAAGGGCCAATGCTGTAGGTCTGAATGAATTGCTTTGCAGCAATACAAACGAAGACTCCGCAATCATAGCCGTTGTGTTGTTGGGGCCAAGGAATCTCCATGTCGTGTAATTGACCTTGACACCATCCAGGGTATCGACAAAGCGTTGCAAGGTCGTCAGGACTGTCGGACGGGGACTGTGCAATGAGTTGTAGAAGCCGTAACGCTGGTGGGTAAAATCGAGGATAACAAGTATCCAGTGACCAGGAACAAGATGGGATAGATCATACATCGCGTTTGAGCGCGCGGTAGGATGACCTCCTTAAGATTCGGGTGGCTTGTTCGAGACTTGGATCGTTCGTCATGCTCTCGAAGAAGTGATTGTCCAAAAAGGCACATCTTGGCATAAATTGCACCAGGCTCGCCATGAAACGGTTAATCACGTCCTCACCAATCCAGGCATCTAGTGAAAGAAGCGATTCCAAGTTGAGATCGCGACCCCGGGCCATCGAAACGCAACTTAATAATCTCTCCACGCAAGACAAGTCTGGGAGCGCCCGACGCTTCGCTTTGCCTTTGTTTGCCTTTGTTTCGAGGAGGCGGAAAACTCAACGACAACGTTTCAAGGGCGTCGTCTATGGAGGTGCTGTGGTGCTGCAATGATGCTTGTGAGAACAATTCCTCGATACCACGTTTGTGACATGCAATATGCGTGCGAATTACTTAAGTACAGTACATCACTGGTGCTTTGTCGCAACT
The DNA here is from genome assembly GCF_000520075.1 of Aphanomyces astaci. Classification (NCBI taxonomy): domain Eukaryota; phylum Oomycota; class Saprolegniomycetes; order Saprolegniales; family Verrucalvaceae; genus Aphanomyces; species Aphanomyces astaci. The sequence continues at coordinate 1,072 of NW_009798468.1, forward strand.
GCAATGACATTGCATCACAGAGTAGTACCGTTTAAATCCACGGTGAATTGCTACGGCACTAGAGATATTTTACAGTTATACGTATAGTACTTGCATCGTAGCGATTATCGTTGATAATCATCGCAAATTTCCCAAAACTAGAGTAATCGAACAAAAGGCGTCGATTATTTTTACGGCAAAAAAAGCCAGGAGTAACAATTCTCAGTTTACGTTATCGGCATTGCACACCGAGTGATACCATTTTGATCTCTCAACTTTGGACAGTATAAATGCGGCACTTGCAGAGGTCAATGTGCGCGGGTTAAGCAAGACACGATCGTCAGGTTTTCACCCTCAGTAGAGTCTGGCGAACAACTCGAATAGAGTTGTACCACAGGTGTTTTACAACAATAACAATGCATGACGAATTGACAAGAGAGAGTCGGATGCGGACGTTGTGAGTAAACCTACCAGGTAGTCATAGTTGGTTTTGGTGTTGTTGTTGGAAGCACATTTTCGCATTCGACACCACTTTCACAAGTCATGAAAGTACACACGTGCATCTTTGCGGTGTCATTAGCTGTGGCGACCTTCCGCGAGGCGGCGGCAATTGGACAACAATGGGTACAGCACCCGTGCACCTAAAACGTGGACACCTGCACCTACGATTGTCGACTACATCACGCGCAATCCTACGACCACGGAATCGCCTGAACCTACCGATGAACCCGAACCTACTGATGAACCTGAGCCAACAGAGCAACCAGAAGTACCGGAACCGACTAATGGCTACTCAACCCGTGCTCCTCGTACGAGTACAACAATCCGACCTTCAACATCGCCGACAACTATCACCCCGACGACCACCAACACCGCATCTCCTGCAACCACCGCCGTATACGCTACTACCACGGTGAATCCGAAGACCACCCGTCACACTACCACCACCACGGCTAAGCCCACCACCACTACCGCCAAGCCCACGACGACCTCAGCAAAGCCCACGACCACCACTGCCACCTCCACTACCACGACGGCTAAGCCTACCACAGCAGCGACGTACCAAACCCTTCCACCTCGTACTACCACTACGGCTACGCCTACCATCACCACTTCCAAGCCAACCACGACCACCTCCAAGCCCACGTCCACCACTGCCATTCCCCTGTGCCATTCCCACTACCACGGCTAAGCCCACCACCACTACTGCCAAGCTCACGACCACCACTGCCATTCCCACTACCACCACTTTGAATCCTACCACTACCACGGCTAAGCCCACCACCACCTCCAAGCACACGACTACCACTGCCACCCCACTACCACGACGACTATGCCTACCACAACAGCGACGTACCAAACCCTTCCACCTTGCGCTACTGCCACTGTAGCACTGCGGGAGGAAGCGTGTGTAGTTGAGGGCAAAATGCATAATGAATTAACAGAAGGTCTACAAAGATCTCCTTAATCCTCATCACTATGAAATCTTAATCTACTTCACTACTTCTACACTAATATGCACTTTTGTATACAATGGATGTGGGTGCGGTTGAGACATTGGGGGAACTTCACTAGACTAGCGATTCTAGCGATTCTAAGCCATATTTGCCCTTGAGACACATTCCAGGCAAGCATTAGCTAGGGTGCGTCATGAGCCAGGTACTTAGGAGCTGGGTACGGGCAAGGTGGTGGCAAGCCGTTAACCCACCTGTCACATCGCTACAGCCACTGCAAAGCCCTCCACAGCAGATGGATATCATACGCTACCACCTCGCACTACAACGTCCGCGCCTACGACCACCACGGCGAAACCTAGTGCGACGCCGACTGTGACGCCCCAACCAACTTCAAACTACGAAACAGAGCGCCCTAAAACCACTGTGGCCCCCCAGCCAACGTACGCCACGTCGGCCCCTCGCCCAACGTCGTCTGGATATTCAATAACGTTAGGATAACTTGCACAGGCAAGAATCGAATGTGTTGATTTTGAATAGTTCATCCAAGTCCACACGAAACCTTGCATTTTCCTCGCTTGAGACACTTATGTATATTATTATGCTATGGCCTACATACTATTAATAGTACAGTACTACAGTAGTATTCCTTTAACAGTTAATCTACCCTTCGGCTACTGTATTGGGTGAATATAATTGCTACTGTATGATACAACGTATACAATGTTCCACGATGTATCATACACTTCGAAGTATCATTTATCATATCTTAAAAAGAATACTAATGTTTTTTATACTTGAAGTAGTAACGTACTACCGGTACGTAGTATATTATATATATGAAAGTTATATGGACCGCCAGATAATAGATCGTATATATATATATATGTATATATATATGAAGTAGTAACGTTATATGGACCACCAGATAATAGATTGTTACCCAACAAATAGGATGCTACCACGTCGCATGATCGCTTATACTAGATACAACATAACGAGAAATTCATTGACGATTACTGCGGCTGCGTGGTCAGGAAGATCGCAAAGTGCAGCGCCGCCCCAATGCCTTCGACAATGACGATCCACGTCGGGAGTTGGAAAAACTGAAAGTTCTGAGCGCTCAGGGCAAACAAGAACAGCAACGTGAAGCCGCGGCCGAGGTAGTTGCCAAGGAACGGGAACCACGTGTCCAACGTGATCCCGAACACGATGCTTTTCAAGTCGTACAGGACCAAGCCCGCACCAAATGCCATGAGGTATAGCCCCAAGATGACTACATCTGACGTTAGACATACATCGAAGGTACGTCGACATACCCGACGAGAGGCTCAAGTGCAGCAGGATGCCGAACCCTTGGATGACTGTGAGACCCGCGACGATCGTGTAGATGCCGCTGACCCACACGTCCAAACGCGCACCCAGCGGAGACAAGTTGGATCTCGAGTTGTTTGCTTGGGGCCAGCCGCTTTCGTGGCCCGAAAAGCTGTCGGAAGGGTCGTATTGAGGAACCGCGTATGGATTCAGCCCGCCAGATGGCACCGAAGCCACGTATGGCACGTTGGCCGTACCCACAGGAAGCGATGTATCGTTTTTCTTCGGTCCCGCTGCCGCAGGGGCGGAATCGTCCACGAGCGGCGCCTTCAAGCTGTTGTCGTCGACGTGGCCGTGCATGACGCGAGTGCGACGAAGCGAACAATACGCAAAACCCCCGAAGAATATCCAATCGTCCGGATACCTAGGAAATTAAAGTGCGTATTTGTATTTTAAATATATGAAAACACATTTTAAATATTTTTGAAACGACATACTAGAATTTAAAACGTTTTGACTACCTGGCGTTGGAGGAAATTATCCGTACAGAATCAGCTCGACTATAGTTTAAAACAGGGTTGTTCAATTTAAAACGACAAAGCACATCCGGTTACTGTATCCGGCATGTGTCAAGGTTGGTAACGCGGCGTCGTCCTTTACATACCGACGGCGACTGCGTTGCGCAGTTTACGAGTGGTCGATCAACAGGATGGGGTGCGGACCCAGCAAAGAAGTGGAAGGCCGTGTGTACACTCCAGTGCAGACACAACCACCGCCTGAACCTGTGGCACATCCCCTTCGTGCGGCAGTGCCGAAGCCCGTCGTGGCCATGGCGCTGCCTACCCCCGCGTCGGTGCCACCGCCCGTAATCGTACCCAAAGACAATCAACTGATCAGACAACAACAGAAGCAGCTCGCGCAAACGGGCACTGTGACGTTCACCGAGTTCAAGGATGGCGAAAAGGTTGTCGTGGACTCGATCTTGGACTCGAAGATCCACTTGCGAATGGCGGCAATCAACTTTAAGGAACTCAAGCTGCAAAAGATCATTGGCCAAGGCGCGTTTGGCGAAGTGATCAAGGGCACATACCACGGCACGCCCGTTGTCGTGAAGCGTATGGTGCGGCAGAAGATAGACCCGGACAACATTCGCATGTTTGCCGACGAGATTCAGCTCATGATGAACCTTCGTCACCCCAACATCGTCCAGGTACATATATACATACCTATGTCTACGTCAAACCAACGTAATCGGGCTTCTTATCCTCGTACTTGGTAGTTTATCGGCGCCAGTTGGAACTCGTACTCCAACATGTTTGTGCACATCCTACCATACCACATACCTCGCCGTCCATATCCCTGACGTGTGCTATGTACTACGTAGCTGCTTTGTAACCGAGTTCCTCGACCGCGGTGACTTGTACTCGGTGTTGAAGAACCCGCGCATCCAGCTGTCGTGGAAGCAACCCCTGCTGTCCATGGCCATCGACATCTCCCGCGGGATGGCGTACTTGCACTCCATGGACCCGCCCATCATCCACCGCGACCTCAAAAGCATGAATATCCTCGTCAGGTGTTGTGCCCTTTCCACGAAATCAGAGTGTCGGTCTTCTTTTTGTGGCCATTCTATTGAAAAAGTCGCGACGAGTGATGGTCAATCGGTTATTTTTTCCATGTTTACACAGGAGTGTTGATCCTTGTTTCGACAAATGATAGTTCGTCGTTTGGCGCAAAGATTTCCGACTTTGGGCTAAGTCGGGAAAAGGTGCTGGACGACACGATGAGTGTCACCGGTACGCCGCTGTGGCTGCCGCCAGAGATGATCCGCGCCGAGCGGTACTCGGAGAAGGCCGACGTGTACAGCTTTGGCATCGGTATGTCTCCATGATCTCACACGCATCCCGTCGTTCACCGCGCCGTCTAGTGTTGACTGAACTCGATACTCGCCGCATCCCGTACCACGACATCAAGAACACTGGCACGTCCAAGAAGCGCGTAGGGCTCTCCCCCTCTAGCGGAACATGAAGATGTTGATATGCTATATGATTGCTAGATTGCCGGCAGCACGCTCATGCACATGGTCGCATACAAGCAGCTGCGACCCAACATGAGCGCGACGTGCCTCGACAGCGTGCGCGACTTGTTTGTCCGGTGCACGTCCGACGACCCCGACATGCGACCGACGTTTGAAGACATTATGATCGACCTGGAAACACATGTCAAGCGCGAGATTCTGCAGCGCGCGGTGCGTACATATCACGTCGTGATATCCACAAGATGATGATGGCGATGGAGGGGTTCACATGGTGTCGATGTATGTAGGTGAACGACGCGATTCTCGTCGACCTGAACGACCCCCTTGTCGCACAAGAGCTAGGCGTCAACCATGTGACACAGTACACGGACAACTCGGAGTGATTGATCGCTGCTGCATCTGGAAGTTGCCGTCGTGCATAGCAGTCGTTTACGAACAATTTATGTATATGTGTGGTCACCCAAGTACATACTGTAGCATGCCAGTGACTGCCGATATACTGGCGTGGCTGTATTTCGTTCGACGGGATAGTGAGCCTTGCACCAAGTTAGCTAGCTAGAATCGGCACAAGGATGCACCAAAGGAAGGCGGCGGTAGATGCTGATTGTCATGTCAGGGTTGCCTGGGGGGATGAATGGACGGTGGACGTGCGCCTGCCTTCATGCGGCATGGCGTTCCTTTCACGTCAAAGAGCGTTTTCCGCGGATGAGGATGCAGAGGATCGACGTGTGTGTGTCGTTGCAGTCGGTTGGGCGTCGTCGCACGGATTGCTGGGTTGTTCGATTTCTCACGACGGCCAGAAGTGGCCTCCCCCAGACGAAGGAAATCGCGCATGCACTTCGTCTTGGACGTCTTGCTTTAAGAACGTCACGATGTCGGCAAAGCTCGGACGGTCAGACGGCGTGGCGCTCACACATCGTGTGAACAGCGCCCGGACGGTCGCGAGGCCGTTCACGGCCATCTGGGGCCGGAGTCCGTCGGTGGCAATGCGTCGGAGCAGTTCCGTCGACGCTCTGGTTGCTTTCTACCACCACTCTCCGTCATGCACATGTCATCGTCATCGCAAGGTCTACCTCCATGCTCCCGTGCTTTGTCGACCGAAGGTGGCGGCTGCCCATGTCCTCGTACGGAAGTTTGCTCGTGTCCATTTCAGAAAGCACTACATACATTCCCACGTATATGAGTGTTTGTCCCGTGTTCTTTTTACAGTACGTACAAATGCCAAAGCTGAACACATCCGCCGATTTGCCTGACGCGAGCCCGAGGATCCGCTCCGGCGCCATCCACCTCGTCCCACCGACGCCAGAGCTTCCTAGCGCGGACAACGGAGTCGACGCAACGTCGGCGACCTTGCCAACATAGTTGGAGCTACCAGGATATGCCATGATCCTCCCGTCGGTACAGAAGGCGACGAAGGAGAGAGGTACCTGACATGCACATGCATGCTCTGTAGGTCGCGATGCAGCACAGGTGGATCCATTGCATGCAGATACATCATGCCCGTCGCGACATCTGTGGCAATGCGAAGCAAGTGCTTGTGCCATGCCAATTTGTACTTGGAGCTACGCAGCATCGAGTACAAGTCGCCGCGCTGGGGCAGCTCCATTACAAGGCAACAACAGCTATTCCAGTAAAAAACGTAATTAAGATAACGCCATCCGATATGGACGTCAGAGTGACGACGATACCTTGACGGCGACGCTGTCCAAGAGGCCCCGATAAACTACCCAGCAGTAGAAATTACATCATGCTTCGTACAGTCATGTTGAACGATGTACCTGAACGATGTTGGGGTGCTCCAGCCGCATGAGCAACTGAACGTCGTCCTTGAAGATGCGAAGGCGGCGGTCGTTGAGCTTGGACGCGTCCAAGCGATGGACGACCACCGGCATGGCTTGGTAGGTTGCGCGATGGACGTTTCCGAAGATCCCCGCAGCTCGACTGGCGCTTTGAAGTTGGAGATGTTCGTATGGAATGGAAATTGCCGCGAGCAACGGGTCTGTGTCGAGGTCCTCGATCCACGAAGGCCGACACGTCGACATGGAGGGCTTGACGATGATCGTGTGGTGGTGGTCACCTGTCACAATGGAGGACGACGATTGCGACGAGTGGGATGTGTCGATGTCTGTTGCTGTGGTGATGATTGTTGGGTCGACATGGCTCGACTCGAGGACATAGCAAGCGTCGTTGGTGTTGGCGGTAGGGTGCTGCTGTAGGTCGTGCGCCTTCACGTGACCCCCTGCGCTTGCTGCCACATCTGCGGGTTCGTCGGACCTGGAGTGGGAACACACGCATCCCATGTTCAAAAGTGCGAGCTTGTACTGATTGTGGTGTTCATGGTGCTGGCCTCACCACCATCGCCATACCCGCCACACTCCCATTACATGCACGGAGGTTGGTTCACATTGCGCACCGTAGTCGGTCCAAATAGCTGGACATAAATATCCAATCAATAGTATCACTTTACCAATACAAGTATCATTTTTGTATTTTCGACCAATCCACAGCCAGAGTACAGCAATAAAGTGATGTCTCGGTCAAAATAGTTGTTCTCGACCCTGAGAAAAACAAATCACCCCATGATTTCCCATCCCAGATCGTTCTGCCGTGCATCTTGCTTGCACAGCGCAGCCATGTGGCGGTCGTGCGTAATGCAACCAACCCCAGCAACCAAGGGGCCTGTCTTGCAAAGGAGCTTGATGCATACCGTATCATCGTACTTGTGTTCGTTCAGTGTATAACACGAGCGTTCAGCTTGGTGCTACAGTAGCTAGCGAACATGAAGCCAGCTACAGCTTCCAGTGATGGCCTGCACCCAGTGTGTGTACATTGGTGCATGTTGGTTCGCAGGGCTGTGTGTACAAGCTCACGCTGCTGTTTCGCAATTGGGATGGTCGGGTATGTATACGTACATAGTATAGTGGTAATGCAATAATCCTATCAGCACGACAGACGCACACACACACACCTATACTTACAAGTAGGTGTAGTTCGTTATTATCGATGTACACTGCCCCCATAGTTGCGGATACAGAGCAAGGTAACGACAGCCGAGCACGTCATTTTCTTTCGTTCAGCGACCCACTGGTGGATCTGGTCGTTTTGCCTTGGCAGTTGCCACCAAATGTAGCCGCCGGCTACAACCGTGAAGCCGTATAGCATGGCCAAATGCAGCACGCCATGTCCAAGTGTATGACTTGATGCGTGCAACAGATCCTGCAGGTACCACCACAGCTAACGCCAGAGCTGCATGAAACCTTTGCCGACAAGTCGGGCCTTGTAAGTGCCATCGGCTTTGAGTTGAATGACCCAGCGACACAGTAGAACCGGCTCGTCATGGCGATCGCCAGAGCTGTCCATCAACCAGGCGGCGCCGCCCGATTACTACTGTACACGAGCAGAAGAGTGGTGATACTCCTTGTCCAGTACGTGTGCACGGGTACGACTGGAATGTGCGGTCATGTGCTTGGCTTTGTATGTGGCGTTGAATTGTACCGGGAGCCGTCCTTGTGATCTACGACGTGTGGCGCAACCTGTGGCTTGTCCTGGCCACGAATCAAGTACGATATGTGAGATTTATGGTCACGCAATTCGTGACCACTCTGTCGTTTGTGGAAGTGCGTAAGCACATCGACGACAACGTGGCGCGTATCAACAAGGACGCGATGGCGTTCACGCTGTTGCGAACCATGGCTGAACAAGTGGGCTTGCGTGAATTGGATCGTGTTTTGATGTGGAGGTTCACAGCGTACGATGACTGTGAAGTCGCGACGTACTTAGCCACTTTGCACGGCATCACCGTTGGAGTCGCAGGCGTACTGTGGTGGGCCCTGCCAAGTCAAAAGGACCACGTCCACCAGTGGGTGACACAAGGACGAAGGTACCCGAGGGTAGCTCTCCTTGTCCTTATAGCTGCGATCGTCAAGAGCATGTGCTTATTATTATAACAACACGCGGGCATAGTCTAATAACAAAGCAGTCTATTGTATTGTTGCCAACTACTGGCGATAATGCTGAGCTTCGTAACATGTAGACGAGTGTCGTTGAAGGAACAATCAATTAGGTGTCGCTGGTTTCACTGTATATCCATTGGACGAGCCCCCCCCTAACATCCCCCACCCCCCCGGCTTTTGAATCTCGTGATGAAATTAGTATTACTACGACGTAGTAGTAGTTTGAAATACTCTGAGTAGCTAAGACACTGACATGCTATTTGGAACCAACACGTTCTTGTTACTGAAACCCTTTCCATCCATGTTTCGTAGCGACGGCGTGCCGATGGTCCCAGTCTTTGCAGCAGTACTTGTCCACACACGGATTGCCTTCAACACACGAACAGGACTCGACCTTTTCCCGCACGAGAGTCATCCGTTGCCGCTCCTCTTTCTCCACCCGATCCTTCGCCTTCCCCGCAGAAAACTCGGCCTGCCGCTTCTCATACGCTGCACGCTCGGCCGCGTCTTCTTCAATGTGGATCCAGTACGTGGCCCCGACCTCCAGGTCTTGGTACACTCCCAAGGGCGCTTCGTGAACCATGGGCCGATCGGTTAACCCTTGGGCTTCAAAGGAAAAGTCGGACGGACTGAATCGACTCAAGTGCAAAGTGCTGTTGGGGAACACCCCAGAGAGAAAGTACTGGCCGTCAATGGCTTGCGCGGTGGTGCTGCCTCCGGATATGGCAAACTCTTTGGTGTAGTGGTTGTAGCGAACAAGTACCTTGCCATCTTGCTGTTTGGAGGTCTCGGTCACGGGTGGCTCCAGTGCAGCGAGTGGCGGTGAGCGGGGCTCGGCTAACGACACACCTGATTCGGGGGGAGGAGGTGTTGTCCTGAGTTGCTCGTTGTCGTTATGTACACTGCGAGGCTGACACGACTGCTTCTTGGACGGATTTGTAGCTGGCTTGACATGCGCTTTCCTAGTCTTCGCAGCACTAATCTGTGGCAGCTTGGTCGATGACGTTGCCGGTTTCGCTCCGCTGAATGTCCCACTGGGCAAGTTCTTTCCCTTGGGGCAAATGCAACCTCGATTGCCTGGCCCAAGTGAGAGAGACCAACCATCTTTAGTCATACATACAGGTATTATGTATGTACTTGCAACACTGTCTGTACCTACCTTGGCAGCGCTTGAGTGTACATGTCGACCGTGCACTCATGCGTTTGCCATGGCAATTATTAATGTTATGTAGAATTGGATAGTAGTGCCCACGGTCGGTTTCAGAGCCGTTACACATGCACTGTGCACTTTTTCGTGAGTCAAGGTGGCATCGAAGAACTAACTGGTATAATACATACTCCAAAGTACTAGTACAATGTACCACGTACAGTAGTATCACTGAAGTACATACTAACAGTAAGTAGTATTAATAGTACAGTACAGTATTGTCGATTTGCTGGGAATTTCCGAATATGGAGAGGTTCAGAGCCCAATTTCATAAACCACGCGACGGCGTTTGATTGGTTCGTCTGTGAGTTTGGCAGTTTCACATCTGCGCGCCATTTCCAAACACACGCCCTTCTGGCAGCTTGTCGATACCATGAGCGCTATTATGTTGTCTTCCACCGACAAGCCAGCCCCAACACTATGATGCTACTGTATTCCTCTACGACTACTACTTCCTAGGGATGAAGAAGTCTTGTTTGGCAGTCATCTATGGGAAGGACGAGAAAACGATTCATTTCACTCCACGACACACCACCACAGTCGAACGTTGCCAACCTGACAGCGGACGTGTTGCGCTGACCGACAGTCTTTTTGACCATAGGCTCAAGTGTGAGCTCGTACAACGAGGTTGAGTGCGCCCCCACCTCTGGTTGTGGGCTTGGACGTGGGCTTTGTGAGGACATCGTGTTCCTCGCGGGAGTGTCTGCAAGTTTGTGTCCGCATGTATGTTGTGGAGTGAGTTGCAGTGCGTCACGTTTTCTGAGTAGCCAATCATATTCTAGTATGAATGGATTAGCCAATGGGCGAGGTTTTTGATAGGTTCAGTCGGCGAGATTCGATTCGACGGAATCTGGAATTCTGTA
>NW_009798469.1:0-8175 GCF_000520075.1 Aphanomyces astaci
AGGGGTCGTGCGAAGGCAGCTGACCCAACACGTGGTGGTGGGGGCTGAGTTCACGGACAGCGAATGAGCTTGGACGTCACGGCCGAGGACGCAGCCGAACCTGTCAACTTTGGTGAGCTGGCGCGGTGGTGGCCGGCACACCCGCGGTAGATTTTGATGGAACGACACGACGTCGCCCAAGGCGACTTGGGGCGCTGGACTGCTGTCGGAGTGGTGGCGCTACCGGAAAAGCCATGGGCAGCAACACGAGCTCCACTGGCGCCGCCAAAAACACGTCAGATCGAGCAGCATTTATCCAACACAAGCAATGACGGCAGAAACGAACGTAGCTGCCCAACGCCAGGAAATATACAGCCCGGCAGGGGGTCGATACACTGTGACTAGCGTTTTTTCGACCCCTCCAATCCCCTGGGAGAGTTTCGGAGCAATCGGATTCCCGTCGATTTTCGACCCCCGCAGCCAGAATCCCAAGGTGTCCCCTCAACTTGACAAGCATCAAAATCAATCCTGGTATTCCAACCAAGCACCGAGCATTGCATTCCACCAATCACCGACTGGCGTCATGATATTGAGTGCCATGGTCGAACCAGCACCACAATGAAGGTCACGAGGAGTGTCGTCGGTGCGAGTACTTCTGCTCCTTTCTGGACGGGGCCACCAAGGACCCCGCGAACGTGAAACCAAGTCCCCTTGCTGCGGCTTGTAATCAATCCTGGTATTCCAATTAATCACCGAGCATTGCATTCCACCAATCACCGACTGGCGTCATGATATTGAGTGCCATGGTCGAACAATAAAATTGAACATGGCAGCTCCTGGACGACGCAATCAAGCAAGGAGTGACCAGCAAGGCAGAAAGGTATCAATCAGTCCGTAGTACATGCACCTTTTGTTGGCTTATCTATGCTTGTAGCGAGATCGTCAATCGTTCGATGACGTTGAACTCCGGCGCATCGACGAGTTGGTGTGGTCAGGCGAATCATTTGCCGCCATAGCGAGGATCATCAACGACGAACAAGGTAAAGGACGCTCGGGCAAAGTGATCTCGAACAAGTGGAGGACGTCTCAAGGCCCATCTCTTGTTCCTGTGATGATTCCCCTTGAAGCCGTCGAGGACCTGATGCGCTTTGTCCGTAGTATTCCACACTCCTTCGATTGGGATATCGACGCCAGCGCTGAAGTGCTTCGTTTGATGAGCGAAGTGAAATATGCGAGATCGGTATGTACTAGTACGATGGTGTGTCAAACTTCATCTCGTTTTAGATTGCCGTACAGGGCGGTGACACGACGGCAAACGTGTTGATGTGCGGCAACCAAGTCAAAGCCATCCATGGCTTCGTTAAGGAAGACACGAGCTGGAATGTGCTTCATTTCCTAGCCCAGGAGCGTGCCTTTTTTGACCACGTAGTTAACCTAATTGCGAACCTCGAATGTTTTCCAGACCTGGCTATGGAGATGAAGGTACCAAAAACGTACTTTTGGTTTGAATATTACCAATCATATACTGCTGTAGAACTGGAACGCCCGAGGGAAGGACACAATTATTTTCGACCATATTTTGGGGACGGTGGGCGGCGAACTTCAGCCAGCGACGTCCGGACCAGTGATATGCGTCAAGTGGACGTGCTTCGCGAAGCTACTTTCGACGTGTGAGATAACAAATGGTGTGTCGATCCAACCAGACCTGAAGTGGTGGAAACCGAAGGCGTTGCCAGAGCCGCGACGGACAGTCATGTTCATTGGTATGTGGGCATTTCATTGTAGTGAAAATCGCTCACCCTACGTTAATAGACGGATCGAACTTGACCATTGCTGTAAGGATACATATTCTTTCAATTTCTAGAGATTTTAAAACAAAATTACTGTAGACACAGTCGGACATTGATTTTGCAGAATTACTCGACGAGATTCAGATGCGACTTCAAGAGTCCATTTCAGGTGTGTTTACAACAATGGATGATGAGTTTATCATGTTTCCAGAGGTGCATTGGTTTGACGACGATGGCATGGACGAGAGTATTGTGAACGGAATGAAAGTTGTACTGCCAGGGATGGTACGTCTATTTTCCACTTGAGTGTCCCCACATTCAACGATTGTTAGGTCTTTGTTCAAAAATTCCCCATGAAGTCAAAGACAATCAAAGTCAACCACAACCAACCGTATACCTTCAATGTGCAGTCTGGTGTTGACGCTGGGTAATTATTGCATTTTTCGCCCTTTTATAATTTATTGGTTGTAGGATTGCTTATGATATGGGGAGGCTTCAGTCGTGCGATCACTTAATCCTTGCCACAGGTAAATCTGATTCTTGAATTCAGAACTCATTCCTGGCAAACAGGGGATGGCGACTTTGCAGCACCAGTGGCCAAGTTGAGAAACGTTGAAAATATGGAGGTTACTGTTTTGAGTATGATTGATTTTTGTTGGGTCTACAGCTGTATGTCACATCGAAATGTAGGCTTCAAATCCAGCCTCAGTCCCAAGCTGGTGGAGGCTGCAAGCAATTTCATTCTCGTGGACGAGCTACCGCGACTCAGCCCGACCACGATACTCGTCAGCAATTGGCACAAGTCTGCGACCAAACACATGGTGGAGGTCATTTTCGCGAAGTTCGGAAAAATTCTGGAGATCGAATACCTCGATGATCCGAGATCTAGTAGGATTGAATTTGACTCGTACTTGGCAGTCCGAAGTGCAATCCGTGGCGCGCCAAAGTACTTGAAAATTACACGCACCGAGTAAATAAATTGTTACTTCGAGTTGATTTGAGCCCACCGACTTAAGGGCCCGGTGAGCAGTGAGTTTCGTTTTGGGGTTTTGAGAACAAAAGACATGTAGTGGTACATTAAGTACTGATACATCAACCGGCGCCCAACCTGGTGAATGGGGTATGCATGTCTTGCAAAATGTGGAAATGGCGCGCCGGATGCATTTCCATGATATTTTAAAAATATTAAAAACGTTCGCCATTCATTTTACAGCTGATGTCAAAGAGTACGTGCGCCACAGCCGCGCCCCTGGAAAATGGGCAAGCGCCATCGCATTCTCGCATCTACTCACGCATCAGCACGCCTGTTACAGCGCGCACGAGAAGTGGACACCATCATCACATGCTCGCCGGCAATGCCCTCGCGTGCTCCGGCAACGCTCTCAGCTCGATCGCGACGCCACCACTGCATTCCTTCTGGCCGCGAAAACAAGTGCTCTCTTTACCTGGGACGTGTCACATGCCACATGCCACCCACCCTGCAAGCCGCGGCTCACCATCTCCACTCATCGCTGACCCGCTCTAGGAGAATGGCGACAGATTCTTTGGCCCAGCCAACTAGCGGGCAACGACTAGATCCGGGATCACTGTGCCATGCCCCTCGCTCAACAGCGGGTAGCGTCCTTCGCAGCCGCCTTCGCCACGATGACCACTAGCTCCACTTGGAACTTCACCCTGCAACCAGAGTCCAACCAAGCCGCCTGAAACTCCCTCGTGGATGTTCCTCGCCGCAGTGGGCCTAGGGCTGCGCCCTTCCCCCACAATCGCACCGTCGCTTTTGGTTCCCGACACCGCCGCCACCAACCAAACCAGCACCGGACGACCACCGTAACTACTCATCGTATCCCCCGTCCATGGCCAACTTCTCCTCACTCGACTACCCCCCCCCTCAACTTGAGTAAACCTACTACTAGTAATACATTTCTCAACAACAAAAACGAGGAAGGGGTTTGCATGATACTTCTACGTACTACTATATGTAACGTTAGTATAGTTGTACTCCGAGTAGTACTGTAGTATCAACAGTACTCCAGTAGTACTCCAGTAGTAGTGATAATGGCGCATCACGTGTTTTCTGTTCGGTTAGCCGAGCTGCATGAGGCCATGACGACATTTATCGAGGGGGTGGAAGAGGATGGCTTGGCCGGCGATGCAGTCAATGAATTATGATAGGACGACACCAATGTAAATTCATGTTCATTTAAGAGCTGTAAACCTGTAACCACGACCATAAGTGACGAATAATTCTTTGCCGGCTTTGACTGACTTCAATAACTTGATGCAATTTGCGTTCCCACTTCGTGTGAGCTGGCTGTTTGTTCTTCAAACACCCCAACATCCCGCGAGTTTCTCGATTGACGAAGGATCCAAGTCCTCGACCCGCAACAGGATCCTGGACCCAATTACCCATGATTTCTTCGTCGACACGCCAAGCTCACAGGTGTCGATTACGAAACACATCCCTTGATTTGAAATCGGACATCTGGCCTATTCAGGACCAAATAGCAAGATCAGGACGGACTTAGCCCTTAAGTCCGGACTAAATAGCCAAGTCCGTCCTGATTTTGATCCAAAGGAGGAGAATACCTCATTCTCAGGGTCCAATCAAACATGATTACATTCGGCAGAACTCTCCCTGAAGGCAATGTCATAGTCAGTGTAATTGGAAGGTGGGTCATGCTACGCTGATCACTGAAGTGTTATGAACATATATTTCGTGGGAACGTCGAATTCACTCAGTCTATTTCGTGGACTGCCAGTATATTTCGTGATTTGCTCAGTTAGATTCGCAAACATCCAATATATTTCGTGGCTGAGGTCGCGAAATATAATGAATTTCCCCGAATTTAAGTGGGATTCCACGAAAGGGTAGGAACTTGTTTGCAGGGATAAATCGAAGGCCGTGTACTTGTACTTTGTATGTGCTATTTTGATTTTGACAATATAGCCCACTTGTATTGATTGAAATTAAATCTGCATGTGAATACATGCAGATTCAAAAAATTCTTACATTTCTGACATATCTAAATCATTCAAAATCGAATATTGGAATAATATATCCATACAATTATCTGTGGTCGTTTTCTATAGACCGACTATGATTTCAGGGGGTACCATCATAAACTTTCCTGCTGATATCATAAATTGACGCCACCCTTGGATTGCATCATGGCGACGAGTTTGCCGCGCGTCCTGGTGCTTGGCGGCGTGGGCATGATCGGGCGAAACTTGGTCAAATACTGCGTGGACAATGACCTGTGCAGCTACATCCGGACAAGTCCGAGATAGTTGTCGTATTTTAGGTACGAACGACGACAGTCCTCCATGCATCTCCTTCCTTCCTCATTATTGAGCTGTTGGCATGACCATGACAGTGAACAAGGCGGCGTTTGACAGTGTCGAGTAAGCGGACTGGACCCGCATGTGGATCGCGCGTTCAAAGCAGACCCTACGACTACAGGTGTTCAACCTGGCGGGCGAAAATGAGAGCCGAGATGTCAGTCTATAGCTCCAAGGTCCGAACGACCCCACTCCCTTGGACATCCATCACCTCCCATCTATCTGCACCTCTTCAATCTCCCCCGCGCCCTTGCTCATGCGTGCCTCCACTGTGCCGCGACTTGGCTGTGGAATGCGGTACTTCTCCATCCTCTCTGCCATTTGTTTATTCCATACAATTCCTTGAAAGCCCTGGACGTGAAGACCTTTGTGAATGTGTCCACCGCCTTCGTATACAAGTCCCAAACGTAAGCGCCGGCTGACGAGCGCGCCAAGCTGGACCCTCCAGGCCAAGTACAAGCTCACAATATCTTGTCGTTCCATGCATAGATATATATATCACATATTGTATAGTATATATATACTGTATCACAAATTATATATTACTTCGAGGTATATATATATCACAAATTTCGAATTATTATATATTATATATGTATCACGTAGTAGTATTTATATATATGTATTATATTTATCACGGACTTCGATTTATTATACATATATCCCATAGTATATATATATATATATATTATATATTCCACATACTTCGATTTATTATACTAGTATATATTATATATATATATGCATCGTTACAGTAAGGCGACTGACATTATTCTTCGATCAGGCTAACACATTTTTGGGTTGATTTCGACATATTTTCCGCTCAAATTTAGAAGGTGACCCTGGCTATGCATCACGTCAATGCAACCCATTTCAAGTGTATTATTCGAAAGAGTCGTAGAAATTGCTTCAGTAATAACAAGTTACAATGTCCTATCTAGGGCAACCAACCAGGGCGTGAATAGCATGACACTAGTACAAGTAGCATCTCTTGACCACATGCGACAAGAGCCACAGCATCGCACACACGGCTATGGGTTGCGGTCGACTAAGTTGTTTCCGTGAACCCACAGCTGGAACACGTGGCAGAGTCAGCAGCAACGGCCAGCAGGTTCATGGAGAACCAGAGTAGTCCCGTGAACTTGGAGGTCCCAACCAGCACGACTGACTCTACTTCATTCGTGGTTGGGTCATATATATATGTTGGCTGAATGCAAACGAAAGCTCTTGGAGACGTAGGTAGGTAGGTACCTACAAAGAAGATGTGGTCCACAAATCGACACAAGCACGGAAACAGCTCCAGTTCGTCCACCAAGAGGCGCGCCAATGGGGGAATACACTGCGAGGGTGGTGGACCTCAGGTTGTGCGTGCACTCGTTTCGGTAGTCGCTGTCCACTGCCGAAACGAGTGCACGCAGAACCTGGGGTGGATGGAGCTTTCGTATCACGTCTGGAAGTGTCCGGTGGAGGTTGGGCAAGCGTTGGGCAAGCTTGGACAGCCAACGGTAGCAGTACCTGACGTGCAACACGGGTCGCAGCACTTGCCGATCGCCTTCAGATAGAAGAGACGGCGTGGCTAGCTCGTCAAAGACTAACGTCTCCAACTTCTCTCCACGACGACTTCGCCGCATACACACACACACCCAGGAGTGCGGAGAATTAGAACAGAGTAGTAGTACTATAAGATTGTAGTAGTACTAGAACATTCGCGTAGTAGTTTACTAAGAGGAAGCTGGGTAAGTGACCAAGTCTGGGAGGCCGAAGCATGACCAAGTCTGGGAGGCCGAAGCATGACCACGACGAGAGTATGAGATCGTTGGGCTACCCCAGCTCTCGGACACCGATGCGGCGGAGAAGGCATTCCGTCAGATGTCTCTGAAGCATCATCCAGACAAGGGCGGCGACGGTAAGCCTTGTTGCATGACATATCCTTGTCTGACAGTTAACTTGTGTTGAAGTGACGATGGCAGCTCTGCAGAGAAACTGAAGCGATTCAAGCACGCCAACAACGATCTCAAAGCGAAAGCCAGGGGAGATGCAGGTCATACGAGCACACCAGGCCCAAGAACGCGCGCATTTGCTTGGTAAGATCGTCAAAAGCGGTGCGATCTGACCAAGTCTTGCAGACAAACTCCTCCACCGTTGCTTAGGGGACATCAAGCAACGCCCGATTCGCGTGTCGTGGAGCAACAGAAAGGGGTCGGACGAAATGCTCGTGGCAGCGTTCTGTGAGTACGGCGAGATGGGACTGGTGAAGATGAGAGATTTGGACTATTTGTCTTGACCAGTGGCGGTTGTAGTCGACATCCACTCGGGCGACGCCAGGCATCGCGTACGCTTGTCCAACTTGATCGTGGTCTACTGGGGCGTTGGAATGTCGTGAACTGGAGACCTGCTTCATGGCCGCACATCATTGCCAAATGTCCATTTCAACCAATATATATTGCAACCAATATATATTGAACTCGATGGGGGTACACTTGCACTTTGTATGACAATGTCCTTAAATTCAAAATCCAAGCTGGATTGAGCTTTGGTGTTGAGAATTTCGTAACACAATTGATTGGCTAACAAAGAAAGCATATCTAGCCAATCAGTGACAAGAAATTTTAGATCAACCAATGAAATGTCACGGTTCAGAGCGATTGGGCAGGTTCTACTATTTAATACAATACGAAGAAGTATTATTAATATGAAGTAGTTTGAAATACTACAGTATTACTATATAGTACTACGTAGTAGTAGTTAGTATAAGAGCTCTGTGGTCGTTTTCGCTGTTTTCAAGATGATATTAGTTGAATGGTTTGTCATACTAGTACTTCGAAGTAATACGTAGCATCGGAGACGGAGTACACGTATAATTAATTACCTATAATATAATAGCCCTAATCAACACCCACACTATCGCGCGTGACCCCACTATCACGCGTGACCCAACAAAATGCGTCCAAACGCATTTGCCCCGACGTACTGTTATCTGATATGCCTGATTCCGCAGTTAAATCCGTACCCAAACCACTTACAGTACAACTAGAAAATAGACAACCACGACGAAAAAATGCAATTA
>NW_009798469.1:8623-13640 GCF_000520075.1 Aphanomyces astaci
CACCAATGTAAGTGTTTTGCTGTGGAAAAAACTCCATTATTAGAAACACAAATACATGTAAATGCTACCTCTGAAAATGCAGTTTCCGAATGAGGTGTGAAGCATCGGCAGTCCATTGTGCGAAAATACTTCAAAGTACAAAGGGAAAAGTCCAATCAATACACATTGCATTTGACTGTAACAACCAATCTATCCGTCAATTTTGAAGCAATAGATCTGTTGGTTTACATGATTTCACTTCGCAGAAACGTACAATGTAGAAACTAAGAAATATTTGCAGGCTAATTTACAAAATTCAAATAACAACTTGAACTTCGTCGATAAAATACATTCTAGTATTCGTTTTTGTCGCTTTGTGAAATATTGATAAACTAACACGAATATTCAACCGACCAGCTCGGTCACCCCTTTCGTCTAGGTGGCTGCTGCTCAACTTCGTGCAAAGGAATATAAATCAGCGACTGATGTGTGCATAGATGAATTTCATGTTTCTCTATTGCTTTAAAGCGAAGTCGAATGGTGGTTTAGCTCTGTGCTAGCGTGTCACGAGACTATGGTGAGCACTGTAGCAGCGAAGCGTGTGTGCAGCTAGTGCAATTCGCGCATTCGCCGCACGCAACAACTTGCATTCGTTTAGCCTACATAAGCTCTCAATGTCTTCATTTTTTTAGTTTGGTGTCGGACTGTAATCCTGCAATTTTGGAAAAATGGTTCTATCTTGAAAAGGATAATTTTTAGAGAAAATGACATACTTTATCTGACCCACACGACTTGCACTTTTTCGCAGCTCGAGAGCTCTCTGCGGGTGCGAGCGCGGCTTGATTCTCCATGGCGGCAAATTCAATAATGAGATGTCGTGGAATTTTATTCGGAAGGTGGATATTCAGCGTCGATTTTGAGCCCAAAAAATAATTTTGACGTTAATGAATTAAAAACCCGATTAGAATCTCTTGGCATCATGATTGCGATCGTTATTCACATGTGTTGTGCATCATATACATAAACATACCACAAATACATCAACAACACTCTTTGAATTGACTTACAATCACTATTTTCCTCATATCCGGTGCCTATTCGGTCCAGGTTTGCCAGCGTGATGCAGCGGAGGCCTGAAAACCATCGCGGCGCGGCACGTCGATCAACAAACACACGTCCACATGCCTAAATACAATTGCGTACCTTGAAGATTGGTCGAGTGCCGTGCATGTCGTCGTCGTCGTGGGCCAGAGGCTAAGCGCATCAATGAAATTCAGTCGATTATCACGTCTTGCGTATTCATTGTCGCCGACCTTCTTCGTGCTGCCAAAGGCTAAGCGAATTCATGGGTAATCGTTGATTCATCTCATTTAACGTACCTCAGTCCAAACCAGTCGTCTCCAAGTCGTCCGGTCGCAAGTTTTTTGCTATGGTCGCACTCAAAGTCAATATGGGAGATCAGCCGCGACAATTTGTGGTCCGGCAGTTCTCTACCTTCGCCTGGATTGGCGCCTTGTGTCAGTATTATGCGAATGACAACCAATACGTCAAAAGGAAACCACTTGATGTACCAATTTGATCTGGAGCTGCTGGTCAGCGTTCGACAGGTAGTCGATGGGCAACCCATCCTGCGGCGACATTGGTAAGCTCAACGACTGAGTCATTTCGATCCTACCGCTTGTGGAATGGGTCTTCGACCGTGTTGGAGCGTCCGCCGGGCTGGTTCATCGCGATGGTAAGGGTTTCGTGGGTTGTTTCCCTCGATATCAACGGAAACAGATTTTGCTTCGTACGATCAATCCCCCACGTTAGCAAACCAATTCCATAAAAACACAAACAATGTCACTTTGAAGGCGCGACGTTGTTCCATCAAAGCAACGGTACCGATGCCACTTGGTTCAAATCATCAAATCACCTGTACATGTGTCTTCGCCATGGCTTCGAGGAGGCGGTGCTTGGTCGCGACGTCCGGCCCTCGATGAGCCCCACCTCGCTCGACAGCAAGAAGTGGTCGTCCGTCGACGTAGTACCGACTCGATCGCAGACCATTGCGCGCCGACCGTGTTGCCGTTCGTGAACGCGACCATGGCCGTCCCACGGCTCCATCATTGTACTGTTAATGGCCCTCTTCCCGCCGGCATCGCGGTATTCGTCTGCCCCAGGGATCTCATCATCATCGCTTGCGACGGAGTCCGGTCGCAAGAACTCGCCTTGGTCAGCAGCTTTAGCGCCGCGTCAAAGTTGTCTGTCATACAAACAACAATGAGAATTATTAGATCATCGAAGTGATGTACGATGCGACCGAGGACACGGGCATGAGCGACGACGAGGCGTGGCCAAATACGCGTTGTGCGCCTTATACCCACGCGCAAACTAACAGTTCGTATTCCCGCGCAACGTGTTGATCTCGGGGGTGTTCCTCCTTGATGCGCCAGGCCACCGCAGCCCAGTCGACGGCTTCAAGCTTTTTGTGGGACTAAGGAACTGCATGACGGTCTACAAACTGCCTCGCGGCATCACGTCTTTCCGCGACGTGATGTCCACGTCGTTTTGGACTCGGACACGACCGAAGTCGAGCTGGGTTTCGCCGTTCGTATGGTGGATGGGCTCGGCGATCAATCGGTTATCGCCACCTGTCCAAAACCACTCCATGTTGTCGTCGTTGGATCGGTCAAAATAGGACAGGTGAGAAAGGAATTTGGCCACTCACCATTCCTGGTGCGTTATTATGATGAAATGATATGTAACATCGTATTGGTCATAATAGTGCACCAGTCATATTATCTTGATCTTTGTATGGGAAATCGAACAGGCATTTACCAATGAGAACTACTGAGCATCAGAATTTGAACCAATCCGGGAGATGCAGGAAATGAGCGATTATCTCGCATGTCGGCTAAGTCTGCCCTTCATGCAGCGAACGGGGAAATTTAAGCCACACCGAAGTTACTTCAAAATGTTCACTTCATACTACGTGAGAACATGAGGATGTTGGGATGCAAGTACAGCAGTGGTGTATACCAGTTTGCCAGAACTCTCACAAGTTGTTTTAGAACGGTATTCTACCTGAGTCTCAATCTATATCAACTTTTTATATAGAAATTTGTATTGAATTGTTTTTATATGGTTTTGAACGTTACATGTGGAAATGCATGATCTTTTTATAATTGACATGTATAATGCCAAGATCGGCAATTGTGTAACATTTGGCCGTACTTGCGCGATGTTGTCTAGACTCGCGCGTCGACTTCGCTCAGCCTCCATGCTTTCCACGGCCATTTTCTTGGACGATTCACGAAGTAGGTCATTGTGCACGTGTCAAAGTTACAGTCCCCGACAGCAACGAACCACTCTGGTAGCAGAAATAAGATCATAATACAATAAAACCATACGATGTACCTTTGTAGAATCCGAATAGCCAATAGAATTACGATGAACTATTTATTAATAGGAGTTAAATGGAGGAATGCACGTCATTTTCAACTGCCATATTCAGATTGCTCTAGGAATTCGCTATTAAAAAGTATGCCTGTTTGCTACTGGTACACAATATGTAATACTACCTCTGTTCCACTTATATTGCTCCAGACCACTTTTTCAGGATTTTATGAGAATATTTCAATCAATTCAAGGTTACATGCTGCCCGCGCATGTGTGGAAAGTCCAAGCGCAGATGGTCAAATTCTCGGGAGTGACGCTGGAGGTGAGCTGAAACTGTGAGCTCATGTGCTCCACATGTGTAGGAAGGTAGTGCATGCAAGCATTCTTACCTACGTGGAGTGCACAGGACGAAAACGACGACGGTGGAGGACGAATTTGTAGTTTTTCGCGCACATGCGTGCACATGCGCATGAGATGCCGTTATCTATGGTTAGCTGCCACGGTGCAGGTTGTGATGTGCACATGTGCCGTGTAATAGTCTACAAGTTGGTATGCGTCCCATCCCTCGTCGTCACTCCTAGCCTACGCATTCACCCACCAAAGTTCCGCATTTTGCTCATGCGCGCATGCATCGAGTGTCGAATTCGAATTTTTCTTGCACATGTGCATGAAATGTTTTCTTTCTGATATAGAACGGGTAGCGAACGGATAGTAAATTTCTTTAAATACAAAGGTACATGTATGATCAGGAATTATCACATCCTATCCGACAGGTGGTGAGGCGAATACCCGGTTTAACCCTGCAAGTGCCGCAGAATCATCACGGCAATGTTTACACGTTAACGGTAGTGGATCGCAATGTCAAATTTACGGCCTGTTCCTGCATCTCCCAGATAGTTGTTGGTTCTTTTTGCGCATGTTGTGATGTTGTGCCAAAGCGTCGTCCCAGCCGTCGTCGTCGTCGTCCTCGCAGTCGCCGTTCGCGTTGCCAGTGACCCAGGCCGCCGATTTCACCGCGACGCTGTGCTTTGCGTGTGGACAGGGAGACCGCCAGCTCATCATGTGCACATCTTCGTGCTTCCGGGCGTTCCACGTCGGTTGCATCGACGAGAGCGCGGCGTTGACCCAGCGACAAGAGCGAAACCCCTATTTTTAATTGCTAAGGCCCATTTCGGAGTAAGCTAAATAATAAAACGAAAAGGAGTTCGGAGTGGCAATTCACAACTTTTTCCTCTCCTTTTCATCAAACAGAAAATGCTCAAGAGCTCCCTCATTGGTCAAGATTTTGGTCCATCACCGGACGAGTGAATAACAAATAAAGGTATTTGATTGGTTAAATCAAGCATAGGACAGAAAAAAGAGCAAATCGGTGGTCTTTTGGTGACCAACAAAGTGACATTGACATGGCCAAGCTCAAGACCCCTTCAAAAAAGGAACTCATCGAAGAGAATCGGGTACTCCGAGCTGAAATGCAAGCAGCCACGTTCATGATCCCCCTCGTCGGGCAGCCTGAAACTCCATCGGAACCTCGGGCCGCTGTCGAACCCAAATTCTCAGCAAACTATACGGACCAGATGATCGTCGCGTTGCTCGAAGTGCGGTTTGGCTGGTTCCGTGACGACTTCGCCGGTAGTAAGTCGAACAAGCAGCTGGCCTG